>NW_024883323.1:0-101646 GCF_019059575.1 Amphibalanus amphitrite
CGGGCTGCGGTCCGTGAGCCGACAGGTGCAGCCCAGAGCGACCCAATGGCCTCAGCCCACAGCGACACAACGGTCACCGAAGAACAGAGCGCCAGCACGGCAGCGGCGCTTCTGCCATCTACATTTGAGCCAAGTGTTCATCACTTGATATCTTTCTTTGCCTTTTAAGGCAAGGAGGTATTGATAAATGGTATACAGAGATGCAATAAGGAATGCTAGATATATTTTTGGGAACTGTAAACATAAAATATTACTCAATATTGAGTTAATGAAAGGCTTGGGCCGATCGAAGTTTAATATAGGCGATTGCTTATAGGGCTATATGGCGATTGCTTTTCAGCGATATTTTCTAAAGGAACTACAAATCCCAAATTTCAAGAACTGAATAAAAGCAGACAAAGATTATCATCGTAAAAGCACTACGAAAATATCGAACTTTCATGTTTAAAAATGTAGGCATCCGTTGAGTCGGTGGCCGTTGTTAAGCTGCCGTCCTGGTCCGCTCGAGGCCGTCAGACATGCACTGTAGCGCCACCGAGGCAGCCAAGGTTAGGTTAGCTTCTATCGGCGGCCAGTCACAGCCATCGTGCACCAGGCCATCGTCCTGTGACAGTTAGTGCAGGTGAAACTGTACACACTCCAACGTGCGGGCGGACTGCCGGCGCACTACGCACAAACCAAACCTACAGCACATCAACCAGTCCATTAGGCGCATGCAAACTTAAAAAAGGTAAGTTGCGATCGTCTATGCAAAACAACATACCCATTCAGTTGGCGTTAAGCGTTCGTGCCGGTCAGCTATGTAAACTGGGCGCTGTGCAGGCTCCGTCCATGACCTCAGTGGCTCTCCCATGACCTAGCACCGATGCCTGTCCTCTCCCCATCGGCCGACCTTGCCTCCTTCCCCTGACCAGCTAGTACACCCAGTGACCGTCCTCTAGCTCTCTGAGCTGGCCTGGCCGGGGTCGGGGTACAGCCGGGGCCGGGACAGGGCCTTACCTCCCGGCCTGGCCGGCGCGGCCGTGGTCAGCGGACAGCCGAGCTCGTCCGAGCCGTCGGGACAGTCGGTGCGCCCGTCGCAGCGCGTCTCCTGCGGCAGGCACTCGCCGCTGCGGCAGGCCAGCTCGAACTCGGTGCAGGCGCGCGGCGGGGCCACCGACGGCGCCGTCGGCGTGGCTGCGTGCAGAGCGACGCGACCCGTCGGCTCCAACATAGTCGCCATATAGGGGACGCCACCATGCACAGGCGACCTCCGCACGGAGCCAACGCCACACAGCAAAACTACCAGGGTAACTGCTACTGCTACTACTATGACTAGCCTCAACAAAACAGCGCTAGTGAACACTAGTTTGCTGGAAACATTAAAGAAATGCAAATAAGACAGCCAGAAAACACAAGAGCAAGCAGAGGCGGATCCAGCTCAGAGTTTTTTTTTGGGGGGGGGGGGGGGGCAAACCATAACAATTTATCGATTCTTTCCATGCATCGTCCATAGGCGTAATGTTAAAATTATGCCGTTTGGGGGGGGGGGCAAATGCCCATTTTGCCCCCCCCCCCTGGATCCGCCACTGAGAGCAAGCATCACGTCTCACACGCAAGGAGGGAGCTAAGAATCAAATCAACTAAAAGTTACAGCGGATTTAATTCAATAAAAGAACAGACGAAATCTCGGTTTATCTTTTTGTTGCTGGTGGCGTGCATTCTATGTAGTGCAACCACTAATAACATGCACCTGCCAGCCGAAAAGAATGCTTTCAATTTTCCTTCAAACTTCAATGAAATAATACCATCAGTGTTTCTACACAACTACCACGAGAACCAGCGCAGCTACGTCAAAAAGTTTCCAAAATCTAAAAGGCACATAAAAGCACAGCCGAAAAAGAAGTGCGCGAACTACCGGACCGCGAAGTCACCGACTGCTTACTTCCGAATCGGCGCAGCTGGAAGTCGATGAATGCCTTTCCGCCGAGCTCGCGCCGGTTTCGCGCCAGCTGGAGCAGCCGCTGGAACTCTGTCTGGTCGTCGAACGCCTGCGAGGTCAAGTCGACCGTGTAGTCGCACGAAGAGGCCACGTAGCCCGGACTGCCGCCAAATAAGTCTGTCAGTTAGTCATGGCCGGGGGACCAATGCTCCTGCGGCGCTGCTGCCCGCGCTGGACGCTCCACTGGTGCATCCGACGGTCAGTGGGAGTCAATTCAACAGGCATTAATTTATTAATTATTAATTCGGCACTGGAACAACCTATTGACATCATCGGGGGACCAGTGGGAGTCACATCGCGTCTTATCAGCTCGGAATATCGGACGTTAACAGGGGAAAATGGTGGACAGTTTCGATTCCAGCTCCAGCCATCCTGCACCTGACACATCATTGAGAGTTGATGTGCATATGATAGGAGGGTGTGGAACCAGAAAGGACACGCATGCCTAAAACCAGGCCAAACGCCTCGATAGATAGCTGTATAGTGTATATGTACTGCGGAGAGTCGTCTGTGTGCTACTGTTGACCCACCTGGCCTGTATGACGGTGGCCAGCTGACGCCCGGTGGTGTCCACATAAAGCTGTTCCACGGCCTCTCGCAGCCAGTCGGCCTGTTCCACCGATAGACACTCCTCTCCTACCGTCAGCGTCAGCCGGTAGTACACTGCCGGAGGGAGTGACAGGGGACACGGTCAGTGTACCGTCAGCATGGCAGGCGGTAGTACAATGGCGGAGAGAGAGAGAGAGAGAGAGAGAGAGAGAGAGAGAGAGAGAGAGAGAGAGAGAGAGAGAGAGAGAGAGAGAGAGAGAGAGAGAGAGAGAGAGAGAGAGTTGACATGGTTAAATCACTGCTCGCATTAGACGGTACCTAGGTAATAAACTTACGCATGAGAGACATAAGCTCTGATATGGGGAAAGCTTGAAAAGATGTTTGAAAAAATATGCGCTGTCAGTGCATAACAAAAGCAAAGAAAGTGAGTAGGAACTAGGGAACTAGAAAACTATCAACTAAAGCGCGTCCGGCGTCCTCAGTAGGTAAACGAACAGATCAGTTTAATGCACGAATCAAATATTTGAGCTCTATTTTCAGTCTAATCCGTTCTTCAGCATCATTGTGTTTCGCGTAAGTTTCCACGGAAAATTGCTGAATTTATAGCAAAAGTTAAAGAGGATCTAACTATGTCAGGGGGTCGGACGGGATTAGCAAAGACCGTTCGAGAATAAACAAGTCATTTGTATTCGAGCTGTCCCAGTTAGAGCTAAGCCGACAGCGAGATGGCTACAAAACTTGGCCGTCCTCCCCCCCCCCCCTTCCCTGGCTCCTCGGTGCTCCGCAGTTGAAGTCTACCGATTACGGAACGGACGCTGGCGGAGACAGCAAATCGAATAGGTCGGCCGTCCACGGCTGCCGGCGGCTTCAAGTTGAATCCCGAATGTACTTACGTGTGCAAGATCGAATATCGTTATATGCGTAAATGCCCACATGTTCTCCATCGCATGCTACGCAGATGACAGACACCTAACCTGGGAGTTAACAGACGCGCCACACTCGCGCCTCCCGTATCATCTGTCGTGCGGTGCAGTCTGCTTTCAGGCGCTGACTACTAGCGCCATCTAGGAGCAAGGCTGTAAGTAGGGATAACGTATCGAGCCGGCCGCTTTCACAAAGCACGGTGATAGGAGAAAAATCCTGAAACAGGGGTAGACAAATGTGCCGGGTTGGGGTAGCACGGGCGCAGCAAATCCGCCGCCGCCCTAGCGGTGACCTTGACCTCCGCCGTCTGTTGCGGCTCCAAAGCCAAGCCAGCGTGGAATTGGGAAAGCCCGTGCTACCCCAACTCGGCCCACAATTATCCACCCTTGTCCTGAAATTGTGCTGGCTAGTTGCTCAAGCTTTACGGTGATATAATGAACGTTTTGTATGCGAACCTGAAGAGTCTACGATTCAAAAAAGTTTCATATACCTACAGGGTGGGGCAGCATAATCGGGAATGCTTTTTGGGCTCTGATCATGAGTAGGCATGGCATTATTTTTATAAATTATATTATGGCAATGAAACGCCCAAAAGTTGTGCATCATCTGACATGACTACATCCATGAGCATGCAACTTCCTGGAAAAGAGCAGCAAAATAGTTCGACGGTGCTCCAAGTGCTTTGCGCGCGCCCATAGACACTAATGTTAAACAAGTAAAACAAGAACATTTTGTTTAAAACCCTGCAATTCCACGTAAAGGTTGCTGGGCAGGTCAACGTGTTATCACGGACGATAAGGATTGTGTGGGGATACTTAGGACAACAGGTTAACGTAATCGTCGTAAAATAACTCTTAGCAGAGGACATACAAGATGACTCACTTGAATATAAGGAAGAAGCACTTGAGCATATTAAAAAGAAACAATGTTCAAAACTTTAGCGACAAAAAATCTTATCACCGACTGGAATACGATAAAAAAGAATGGCATGCCATATAGGGGATTGTATCGAGAATGTTCCAGCGGTCATGCAAAGTAAACATCCTGTTGGGGTGATGGACCTATGGGTGGTCTTCAAGGGAGGTGCACGTGGTGCACCCTACTTCATCGAGCCCGGATAAAATGAGCACCTCTGGTAAATACAACCGCACTCTGGCAGACTCACGTGGAGCCGTCGGAAGAGAGGATCACTGACGGTCCAAATCACGTCTTACGAGGACTCTGTCCGTGCTGGTACTGCAGTGAGGACGACATGTTATTGTGTAGGGCACCTCCACCTGAGATGAACCAAAAACTTCTGGTCCTTCAACTCCGCCGATTTAAATCCGACCAAATTCTTTACATGGAGCGTTTTTTGGTAGAAGTTTAATGAACAACTTATCATCAGTAAAAACAGTCTTCAGTGCAAGGTACGAAGCTGATGGGCGATCATGGACAAGCAGGAGGTTGCACGTGCATGCGCGTGCTTTTGGACCCGCCTTGAGAAGGTCATCGACGCCGAGGGCGGTCAAATAGGATGAGGGATAGGTAAAAGGTGACCGATTGATAGGATGTTGCTAAAATAGTGCTTGGAGCTATATTTTTAGATTCATGACCAAATAATCCCGTTTGATATTTATTCCCGATTATGCTGCCCCACCCTGTAGGTACTTAGGTAGGTATGCGGTTTTGAAGACTATGCTGTCTGTGATTATTCTCGCTTTTGGTGGGTCAAGATCATTTGAATTTTTGTTTGTCATAGGTATTAGCCGCACATTATTCGCTTTTACATTCTGTTCGGAATCAAACAATCTAGCGTTTGCTTGTCTTGGTCTGGTGTCCGTAGGACTACATTATTATGTAAACATTTCCCTTGGCAATAGTATAAGTCTGGGACATGCAAGTTGATTAATGTGTAATTCACTGTAGGCAAATATAAATCGACCCCCGACCAAATTTAGTTGGCAGGTTATGGAAAATCCCTGTTAGCAGTACCTACCTACTAGCGCTCTGCCACCTGACTTCCCTATTCACCCACAGACTCTGTATGATAAAGGCAGACTCTTGGGAAGCGTCATGTCGGACACCATCCGACCGATCTCCCTCGATTCGGTTTCAGCCCCCCCCCCCCCTCCCCAAAAACAAATATATTTTTCATGTTTGGCGAACCGATATATTTGTCACGTTCGCCTATTCGATTGGCTTTCAGGGCACAGTGTTCTTCGGCACCTATTGCGTTCGGGATCGTTTTGCCGGCTCAGCCGGATCTCAGTCAAGCCGCTGGGGCAAAACTTACCCAGTCCGGTGGGCACGGGTGCCACTTATCCAGTTCGCTCTGTTTTACTGTACCCAGCCCGGTGGGCGCCGGGTGACACTTACCCAGCCCGGTGGGCGCAGTGGACACGGGAGGCTTACCCAGCCCGGTGGGCGCAGTGGACACGGGAGGCTCACCCAGCCCGGTGGGCACCGTGACTGTGGGCAGGGGCGGCACTAACCCAGTCCGGAGGGCGCCGTGGGCACGGGCGGCTGCGTGGGCCGCACACCGACGCGCGGAGTGACACCGGGCCCGGAGCCCTCCACCAGGTCCTCGTCGTCCGTCGGCATGGTGGGGTCCGGCTGCTCGGGCAGGCCGTCCCCGGAGCCCGGACCCACGCCCTCGCCGCCGTTATAGTCATTGTAGTCGCCGTAGTCGCCGTTGTAGTCGCCGTTGTAGTCGCCATTATAGTCGTCTGGGTATTCGTAATCGTCTTCGTCGTCCGGGCCGGCGAGATCCCAGAACTGGCGTTTGTGTCGGGTCCGCACTGGACTGAAGGAGAGGGGCGCCGCCTCATCGAACGTCAGGTCACTGTCGGCGCGCTGCAAAACAAAAACACGGGGGTCAGTGTCGGCCCGCTGCAACACAAACACACAAACACTCAGCTTAGGTTAATAAGTGGCGGTAATGTGAATTGACAAACAGGTTCAATACCGATGGCAAAACAATCAAATGGTCTGACATTTTCACTTTAGCACAGAATCCTGACTTTGCTTTTACTGAACAGGCGCGCACACGACACCTATTTCTCGCCCTCCGTGAGTCACACTCGGTGGCCGCGCGGCAGGCGGGCGGCCATCGAAGCTGGATTGGTCGTATAGAAAGGTCACCTTCGCGCCCAAGTGCCACACGTCTCCTAGCTGCGACAGCAGAGCACAAGAACCAGCAGCACAAAGTGCACCAGCATGGTGATGGTGGGGCGATGGAGCGCGCGTTGGATTGGGCGGTTGGGTGGTGTGGCGGTAGCGCCCTACCCATGTCGTATATCAGTGTGCAGGTGTGTGAAAAAACCGGTGCCTGATGGATGTGCGAGGAATAAGGGGACTCTCCCTGATACACGGAGTTCAGCTATCCGCTATCCGCCTGAGAGCTGCACGATCCATTGACACTAAAAAACTCGTCCTTTACATACACTCTGATGTTCTAGAATCCACCATACTCTCAAGTGGCTCTCAGTTATCAACACTCTTGGTGCCTCCATTGACACTCTGCAGGAGCTCCCATCTACACTCAGAGAGTTCCTACGGGCGCTCCGAGAGCTCCTACCGACACGGTGAGTACTAAGGTGGGGAGCAGACACCGCCGTCCTGGCGGGAGTGCCTTGGCGAATCCCGGTGACAATGCTGATGGAAGCCGACGATACGACGCGAGAGGTCCGGACAGCCAGTTGGTTGGCGCGAGATAACACGTCTCTGCCGCCTCCCCGGGCTCGGCCGGCAGAATGGAGCGAGCAGCGGGGATACGACGGGGACGAGACACAGAGAGTGCTCGGAGACAGCGCGGTGGGGACGGCCAGCCGAGACTGTGGCGGACGGCACACGGTTGACCGCAGCCAGTCCGGCAAAAGGCCGGCAACACGTCACGGGTCAGCGCTCGGCGACGGCAGAGGTCAGCGATGTCAGGGGTCAAGGTCGTCCGGGGTGAAGTCGAACAACAGAGTTGCCAGAGGACATTAACTGCAACCACTCGGACGTCTGAACGAAATACTTGTTCGTACGATATTCCGCACAGGTGTATGTGCTTAATCCATTTGTCGTTCAATACATTAAACGGTCAAAAACACAGAATCCGGGAGCGGACATGATTTCTGATAAGCATTTCGGTGGTAGATAAGATAACAGTAGCGGCGGAACACTTTCAATTAAGGCGGGGCACTGCCGACTTTTGGTCCCATTCTTTCCATGCAACGCCCATAGGGCTAATGTTAAAATGCCAAAATCAAAGGGGGCACGGTGCCCCGGTGCCCTCCCCGTTCCGCCGCCTATGAGATAAGCGTTGAGTTTGCCGTTAAACATTACCTAATTATGAAATCAAAGTGCCATCAATTAGCCCAGCCAAAATATTTGTATGAGTAGCTCGAAGCAACGAGTAAAATCGATAGTGATGGGCTAATTGACGGAGCAGCGCGCTGTGGTAGGTGCTTTGACACTCGGCCGGCCATCACAACATACGGAGCTGACCGAGTGATGGCGGAACCTAGCGTGTCGCCGTGCACTCGTGCTACTGCCTGTGATGACAGCGGTACCATTCAGCGTGTAGAAACTGTCCGATATACTGCGCTTGCCGGAACGCGCTCGTCACTTAGCTGCACGCGATGAGCAGGGGTGCGTACTGATAATTGTGATTTGACTGCGACGTAACGGCAAAAAGAGAAATGTTATCCAAAATAAATTGCAACCATGGTCACAGTGGCCCAAGTGAACCCGGGGATAGACAGGGCCAGGCGATTCGGGGACGAAACACAAGGACCCTATCGACACACAATTGAAGGAAAGTGAGGAGAGCCTAGCAATACTGGGTGTACGATGTACGAGAGGCTAGCAAGTAAGGGCCGTGACTATTGACGGAGTACGGCAAGCCCTAACGAACGAACCAGAGACGGATTTCGAGGGCCCAGCAATCCAAAGTCGGTGCACGAGAGCCTAGTGCTCCACAGCCGGTGCACGAGAGCCCAGCAATCCAAAGTGCTGCGGATCTTCACTGCAGCTCAGCAGTCTCGCTACACTGCAGGGTGTCGATCGCGTCGGCCTGCCGGCGGTGGCCTGTCGGCGACGATGGCGCGGCGGTCCGTCGGCGGTGGCGGTGCGCGTCCGTCGGCGGTGGCGGTGCGCGTCATTAGGCAGCGCCGCGCGCCGCGACTCCGGTCATTTGGCAGGTCATGTTTATGAATGACGATAGCCGCTGGAGCAGGGCGAACAGGCTCTCTCAGACGGACCAGAGCCGCCTATCGGCCGGACGGCGCTCGGTACCCTGCAGACCTGCAACCTCGTCTGCATGGCTCCGTTAGGACTGCTGCCGTCCGGACAGCTGTCCCTTCAGGACTGATGTGCTGCACTGCAGCAGCTACCCTGTGATTGCAGCTGCTAACTGAAAACTACTGCTCCGTAAAAGCAACTGTCCAGAGAGAACAGCTGCTCACTGAGAAATTATATTCCGCGCGAGGATAGTCATGATCCAAATAAGGGCTGTGCTCCCCTGAGAGAATTGCTGCCCCGCCCTCTTATGAAAACAGCTGCACTGCGCGAAGACTTCTCCGCTATGTGGAATGTTAGAGTGAGTTTGCGAAATCGGTGGATCCGCGGAGTCCCTAGGGAATCCACGGAGTTCCTAGTGGCTCCGCGGATGAACATCAAGTCTAGTATATTCGCGGATAAACGGGCGGGGATCCGCGGATGAACAAAACTCTTCAGGATAACCGCGAACTCCCTGAAGAGTTGCCGGGATTCGTGAACCACCCGGGGAATCCGCGGAGTAACGATTCATTCTAGTGAGTTTGCGAAGTTCCTATGCGTTTCATGCAGCTATATTATGACAAGATTGTAAGGCATATTGGCTAGATCGTCTGTGACTTAACCCTCGCCCGTACCTATTATTATTGGTGTTTATATGGCCCGTATTGGTGTTTTCCCAGTTGCTGTTGGAATCCGCGGAGTAGGTAACGATTCAGGGGCGGCGGATTCGGGGGGGGGGGGGGGTGGCAGAGGGGGCAGCTGCCCCCCGGGCGAACTCGTGGGGGGGCAAAAGTATCTTTTTGCCCCCCCCCCATAATTTGTGACATAAAACTTTGACAAGAAGCAATATATTAATTTTGTTCGATCATCTGAAGATGTTATCAGATGTCCATATACTCTATCATACGTTGCTTTTCTTAAATGATAAGCGTTTGCGTTCAATAGAAGTTTCCCTCTCCTGAAACTCGTTTTAGGGGCAATATAAGCGTTTACGTGACGCAGCGGCAGCCCAAGCCTTAACCCTCCCCCCAGGGGGTGGGGGGGGGGGGCATATGTTACCACCCTGTCGCGTTTTTTGCGTGTGAATAAAAAACCGCGGCGCTATGCGCCGCGCCGCTTGGAGTAGCTTTTTGTACAACAAATTTGGACAATGTGGGAAATTTTTTACCCCAGGTCATGTCAGGTCAGGTCACCAGGTCAAGTTAACTGTTAACTGATCAAGCCTAAAATAGTTTGCAATCATGTCCGGCCTGCAGTGTTTGTTAGAGAGGTTTTAAACTTGGTGGATTGCATGACATTATGGGCGCCTGCAATTTGCATATCTCGGATTTTTTATATCCGTGACCTAAGGTCAGGTCAGTGGCGTGACCTTTCCATTGTTAATGGAGAAAAACGAAAATGCCTCTAGATCCGTATGTACGCATAGGAACAGTCCAATTATTTCAGAATCACAATGATTTGGACCACCCGTGACGACCAAGGTGTCTTTTTTGATGATAGCCTCTAGAAAGGTCATCCGAGGTCATTTGAGGCTACAAACAGATTTTTGCCAATAACTCTCGATTGGAAGGAGATAGAACGCTGGGAATGGCCTCATTTTGTTTGTCTTGCCGAGACGCATCGACTGATATGCAACATGACCTTTTCCGGTCAGGTCATGACCTTGACCTGAGGTCAAATTTTCAAGTTGACCTTTCAAGGTCAAATTATAGTTCATTCGACGCGTCTCGGCGAGAGGAACACGATTCTGCCAATAGAAATTACGTCGCTTTTTTAGTCAAAAGTAATTGTCGAAAAACACTTTTCGTAAAAACAGCTATTTTGAAGTTTTTGCCCTCTGGAGGCTAAACCGTTGACCTGGGGCCATTTTTGATAATGACCTTATCAAAAGAAGAGTTCGAAAGCTATCGATTGCATTTCCAAGCGTTTTTCTAGCTATATCATAGTTCCTGAGATAATGTAGGGCATAATAATAATAAAGGGCATCTGATAACATCTTCAGATGATCGAAAAAAATTAATTTATGGCTTCTTGTCAAAGTTTTATGTCACAAATTACAGGGGAAAAAGATACTTTTGCCCCCCACGAGTTTGCCAGGGGGCAGCTGCCCCCTCTGCCACCCCCCCCCCCCGAATCCGCCGCCCGTGGAATCGTTACCTACTCCGCGGATTCCAACAGCAACAACACCAATAGGTACGGGCGAGGGTTAAGTCACAGACGATCTAGCCAATATGCCTTGCAATCTTGTCATAATATAGCTGCATGAAACGCATAGGCGAACAACTTCGCAAACTCACTAGAATGAATCGTTACTCTGCGGATTCCCCGGGTGGTTCGCGGATCTCGTCAACTCTTCAGGGAGTTCGCGGTTATCCTGAAGAGTCTTGTTCATCCGCGGATCCCCGCCCGTTTATCCGCGAATATACTAGACTTGATGTTCGTCCGCGGAGCCACTAGGGACTTCGCGGATTCCCTAGGAAATCCGCGGATCCACAGATTTCGCAAACTCACTCTAACACTGATAAGCTGTCCATATGGGACCACGCCACCCACGTCCCAGCAGCCTCCAAGGAGTACCTACCCTACAAAAGACGTACGTACATCAATTCATTACTTGTAAACACACACACTAATCTCCTCCCGCTCTGAGACGAGGACCGGCAGCCAGCCGTGTAATATCCATATGACATCAGCCCATCACACGCTGACTCGACGACGTGAGCTCGACGGGGAGACAGCCGAGCCTCCACAGCGACGGCGGCATCGATTTTACCCGAATCTCGGCAGACACCCAGTTTCAGCCGGCAGACACTCAGTTTCAGGGTGCGGACATTGTGCGTGGACCTGGACACGCTGTGTATGTGTCCGGTGCGTGCATGTCCGATGGACACGTAGCTGCCAGGTGTCCTGTGTGTCCGGTGGAAACGACGTTTCTAGGTGTGTCCTTGCCGTGCTGTCCGCCGGGCGGTGACGCGGGAACTGTCGTGCAAGAATTCAATTGGTAAATGAGCTATGGCCTGTGGTCCATATTTCTAGTCGAGCTGAGGGACTGGCCGCTGCCAACGACAGCCCGCCAACATCTCGGTATATTAGCTACAGCCACTGCATGTTAGTGGCATGTCTTGCTATGCAGCATTTATAGAGTTTAGATAACCTCTGATCGCCAGCAAGAGAAGATAGGCGAAATGAGCCCAAATATCAAGTAAAAATAAATATGAATATTAGGACACCAATTAGGTGGGACCTAGCATAGAGAAGTTCCTTAGACATAGTGCCATCATCTCGCAGATGACTAGAATTACTTTATTGCAAGGCGTTATGTAGGCAATCTCCTCTCGTGACGCTGAGTTTGATTGGTCCGTTGCAGAAGTCGTGAGGAAGTCGGTGCTGTGTGCGGCTCCCACCTCAGCGGCCAGTGCTCGGTCCGCGCAGAGTCCGTGATCCCCATACAGACTGATCCCTCCCCCTTCCCGGCCCTCCACGGTCAGACAGCGGTTCATTACATGCTGATGAGCGTCTGGTCTGATACTGATACCGGTCGGCAGGCCGGCCCACCCCTTCCCTGCCCCCCCTCCCCCCTGCATCCGCGGACGGCCGCGCGAGGTAGGTCAGTACGGGCGGGTGTCACTGCTGTCCGGTAACAGATGGCACGTCTTATGCTCGGAGCTCGCGTTTAACTAGCTAGCATCGATTTCGTCTGATTCGTCTTACGCTGAATTTTGCATCGATTTTCTTTTATTTCGTCTGGCCCAATTGGACGACGAATATGAAGTCAGCCGAGTGTGTCTATATCGCGAACAAAGCCCGTCGAGCCGTCTGGTCTCCCTGTGAGGCGACTTCAGACGCGGTGTGACATTAACGCCGCAAAAGACAACAGTGGCGCATATCGCCGGGCATTATGTAAATGGCAGAATTATGCGTATTCATAGCGCAGTGAGCCGTCGAGCGGCGGGCCGCCGCCGCGCCTCTCGCCGTTTGTCATAGTTAGACTCGCGCTACCGAGGCAAAGCACGCGCCGACAACGCCCCCGGCCGCCCTTGGTCGGAATCAACGGATCACTGTCAGCAGAGGGGGGAGAGGGGGGCTGACACCCAGCGGCTCACACATCGCGTTCCATTGAGGCGGAAACGGAGCGGCTCACAAGCCGTAACATTGAGTGAGGCGCGGGTCTGAGTCCCTCAATTACACTGATGAGACGGAGTGAATTCCCCAGTCTGAAGTGGAGTGGGATTCCGTCCCCCTCCTTTATAACATGAAGTGAGGAGGGAGTTACAGTCTCCTCCCCAGACAGTCAGGGAAGCGGAAGTCGAAATCTAAACAAGTCCGCAGTAGGCACTCCTGAATCAGCCGCCGGGTAAGAAGCCTCGCAGGTCAGAGTAGATGAATTCACGAGCAGCGGTACTGTGTTGATACGCCAACATATACAGTATACACCACATGGTGCTGGTGCAGGAAGTGATCAATCAGGTAGCTTGCATAGTACGGTTGCATCTGAGTGACTGCTACCGAAGTTCGTGGACCACCAGCATTGTCGAGGTGACCCGGCGGACCCAATCTAAACCGACAGGCCAGCCGGGGAGGCGTGGAGAGTGCGATTTAATCGGCCGGATTCGGAGGTTGCACGTTCCCGCAAGGCTTCCTCTTTGGTGTCGACCGGGTCCGTCCAACGGCGCAGAATGGAAGAAATGAATTGGTCGGCGGGAGCTCCGAGAGGCAGCCCCTTTGAGTCTCACTGCCGGAGCCATGCACTGGCAGACCCTATCAGTGGAAATTCCACGGAGACCCAGCACTGGGGCATCGGGTCATTATTACGACAAGGAAGCCCTCTGACGGATCGCAACCGGCAACCGAACGAAACGAATAGGTACCGGGACTCGACCGCATCGCCACCGCCAACTGGAGCATAATATGATCGTTTTGCGACTGATCACTGAGTCATACCGGCTTTCGGATGCTATGGATGATATCAGCACTAGACACAACACAACCATGCCTCATCATCCATGAATCATACCAGGAACACGGTTCTCCGAAGCTGCTAACTGGATCATACCAGCTTCAATAGCATAGTGCATGTAGTACATAACTATTGTGATATCTAAAAGACACTCTGACGCATTTGGTTTCGTTTAGGAAGCTGTATTATAGATCCTGTCCGCAGCGTTCATCTGACTTCATCTGAACTGTAACAAGGATCGTCACTAAATACGGGCCATCCCCGTCGGTATACCGGTAGTGAACTGCCGAGGCTACTTGATCCGGGACTTTTACCAGCAGTCAGCTCAGGAGTCGGAAACTCTCCTCACTGAGCAACTGGAGCGGAACGACGAAACGATAAATCAGAGACAGCGCTTAAGACAAAATATGTTAAAGGTAGTGTGCCACCTTTGAAAGATTTCCCATTTTATTTTTCCTAGGATAAGAAGCTTCTGTTTTTACCTAATATCGCAAAAAAAAAATCAAAAATGGGCCTGGAATAGTGCCTTTTTCGCCTAAAAGTTTTTCGGTTTTTAGATATGTATAACAACTGTAGTGGGCTCACCTGCAAACAGGCGTCGGGCAACAATCGCGAATGCGGCGCACTTGTGACAATAAGCAAAGGTCATTATAGTGTTACGACCATACGACGTACGGGAATGAGTTATCAGCTGTCTAGTCGTAGACAACACAATGTCGAGCCTTAAACTGTAAGCCCGTATTGGTATTGTTTCTTTTATTTGGCTGTCGAACATTATTTATGGTTTGAAATATGATTTTATGTAAAATAATTGATATGAAAAAGCCGTCTTATAAGTTATGACCCCATTTCACCACACGCAAGTGGCAGAAATGACAATGATCAGCTGACGCATTTTTCTTGGCCGAAGTCAGAGCGCGCGGCCCGACGCACCACGCGTATTTGGAAATTCCGACCTCGACGAGCATCAGAAGCCACCTAACAGGCGTGTTCGAAACCGCAGGAGATGATGATGAACGGGTTTATCGAAACTTGATTGGATGAGCATATCGGTAATAGCGATTTCAGTGTGTGCATTTATTGTTCATAGTGGTGTGAAATGTGGTTGGGGTACGACCGACAACCCGTCGGGGCGAATTTCGCACTGGGGTACTCAAAATTTGAAGAATTTAAGACGTTTCCATGAGTTTTGAAGGTATGGATAAGTTCTAAAAATCCGGTTCTCCTTATCTGGGCCATTAACTCCATACGGTCCAAGAAAGCTGGCACACTACCTTTAATGATTATAATCTCCCAAACATTGTCCATTGATAATAGTCCTTATAACAAGCTGATGAAATAAATAAAATAACAAATATAATTTTCATAGGTAAAGAATAATTGTATTAAGCCCTAATACCAAATCCATTCATTCTCCTTCCATTTGCATTCAAAGGGAACTGTAACACAAATAGTTCGTCACTCACATATACTCGTAGGTATACCAAAGTTCAAAGCTCGCGTTGCATGGATATTGTAAATTCACGGCAGTATTTCAGGCAGCTACGGCCAATGGTCTGGGGCTAATAAATCAAGACAGCACGTGTTCAGTCACTGTGACGTCATGCATTAGTCCAGTCGTCAGTGGCCAAGTTGTGAGGACTGAATGGTCCTGCATAGTCAGTGGTTTTATGGTTGAGTCTGTCGGGCGGGATCCGGCGGTCTCGGTATGGTCGCGCCATTCCAGCAGTCAGTGGTCCAGTGGTCAGTGTCGGTCGGACGGGACCCTGTGGTTTAGAAGTCAGTGGTCCTTCAGACGGGACCGGTGGTCTCGGTCCGGTCCTGGTCCGGTCTCAGGCGCACCATCAGTCCGAGTGCCCGGGGCCGGACGGGAGGGAGCCGGGCCGCGTGCCGTCACGCCAGCACACATAGCTGCACACGGGAGGAGCGCGACGCGCTGTCAGCTCGGCGGTCTCCGGGACACGCCCCGCTCACTGTCCGGGACACGGTGACGTCACAGCCCAGCCGGCCAGTGACGTCACAGTCCAGCCGGCTAGTGACGTCATACCTAGCCATGGACTCACGGCTCGACGAGGACCACTTAGAGCGACTTCATTTATCAGCCGTAGACACAACATCTACAATCGTAATGTCACACTAACTGACGTCACAGTTCACACTGCCTTACTGCCCGTCATATGTATGACATATTGCACTTTCGCGTATACATGGGTAAGTGCAGCAGCCATGTGCTCCCTCTGTGTCCATTGCAGACCGGGCGTCACCCACAGGACCTCTCGATGAACGAGACACATCAAACGGTTCACCAACACGAGCATTCATCGAATTGCTTAACCCGCGCCCTGCTGGGGGGGGGGTGTTTGAACACCCCCCTTGTGGTTTTTCGCGAATATCTCAAAAACGGCGGCGCGGAGCGCCGCCGTTTTTGGTACACCTTATCATACATCAATTCTACACATGTTGTGAAAATTTCAGACCAAGGTCATTCAAGGTCAGGTCACCAGGTCACTTGAAGTGACCTCACCTCATAAAAACTTTCAATGTCTGTCATAGCTACACCGAGTGACCGATCGCTTTGAAACTTTCAGCGATTGCTAAGAGCAATAGCATGTACAAAATGCATATCTCAGAATTTTGATATCGATGACCTAAGGTCAGGTCAATTTTGCGACCTCCCCATTATAAGTCAATGGGAGAAAATTGAAATGCGCCTCTTTTGGATGAAAGACATTATAAACACTCCCAAACACCGAATTACAAGTGGTTTAGACACACTGAACTTGAAAATGGTGTCCGTGACCCTTGCTTATGCCCTGAGGTCATCTTAGGTCACGAATGGTATCTAACAGTTTTTCGCAAATAACTTTTGATAGAGGCATGCTAGAGCGATGAAAACTCCTTAGATGTGTTCAGCTCGACGATACGGATCGACTGATATGCAACATGACCCTTTCCGGTCAGGTCATGACCTTGACCTGAGGTCAAATTTTCAAGTTGACCTTTCAAGGTCAAGTTATAGTTCATTCGATGCGTCTTGACGAGAGGAACACGATGCCGGTAAAAGTAAGCTCGTACAAGGCTTGGGTCAAAAGTTATTGCAGAAAAACTGTTTTCGAAAAAATCGGTTATTTTTGCAGTTTTTGCCCCCTGCAGGCAAAACCGTTGACGTTAGGTCAAATCTGAGAGAATTACTCAGAAAGGGCGTTAATAGGGCTATCGAATGCGCTTTTCCGCGGCGCTGTAGCTCTATCGGTTCCCGAGTTATGCGTTGGCTTCTTGGAAATTTTCGACATTCGACCTGGAAATCGGCGAAATTTTGCCTTCAATGACCTCTGGTGACCTGACCTTTGACCTGACCAAAAAATTGACCGAAGTGATTTCGTCATTATTTTTTACGCTCTTTCGAACGCCGCCTTCCGCGTATCGCTACGTGGCCCAGGAGCCGAGTTACAAGGGGGGGTGTTCAAACACCCCCCCCAGCAGGGCGTGGAAATCCAGGACCCCCAGCAGGGCGCGGGTTAACTTGCCTATTGTACTTGTTGCACCCGTCTCCAACCCAATCACCGATGGGGAGATAGATCTCCACCAAATTCCAGCATATGCCATCGAAGGCCGAGCAGTTTAACTTCCCTTACGTAGCGATATGCATCGTGTAGTGTGACGTCATCCCATTCCACTGATCTCATCCATTTATCTTTGCTCGTAAACAGCGCCCAGTGTAAGAATGATGGGATAGCCAAGCATATTGTTTAGCTTGATGCAATTACGTTTAGCCGGTATTTATCCAATTAATCAACGCGTAAACCATGCATGTTAAGCGGCAAAAGTCATGGGGTGTGTCCTTCGTTCCGTCATTCGCGGGTGTGCGCTCGCATTTCAATGAGGCACATTGAGGTTCTGCAGCGTCACATTCATCCAACTGCAGTGCGGCGGTGGTCGAGCTGCACGACCACGCACGTGCGCCGTTCTCAGGGCCGTATCGCCGTACCGCCCACACGGCCACGACCTGCACAGCCCGGCTTCAGGCACAGTGTGCGCTCCGGAGTCGCCGGACGGGTGGGATCAGCGCCATTGCAGTAGCGTGGCAGTATACAGGTCACAGCCGCTACGGTGAGTTGGGCGGCAGCTCAATTCATGAGTTCAGAGCCGTTCCAGAGTATGTAAGTACTGCGGGACAGCTCAGTGAGCACCTTCATCCTAGAACCACGTAAACATAAGTGAACATCATTCCTAAAATAATTGGAACGGTGTACGCCATAGGCTAATACATATATTGTTGCCTATTTTGTGGTCTATGAATGCACCAAACAGCATCGCAGCTCTGGGTGTTTTCTTGAAGCAGGAAGGAGGGAGTGGGGGAGGCGGCGCGCGAGGAGCAATGGTGAGATGGGTAATGGCCATCCCGTGGAGAGCGGCCATCGCGCCGAGCCGCCTCGCCGAGGGTGGTCCTCCTCTAGACAGAGCGGCGGACAGTGGGCAGAGCAGGGGAGGCGTGTCGACGCCCCTCCCCCGCCGACGGAGAACCCCCTCCCTCCGTCCGACGGGGAGGCGGGGGAGGGGGGAGGAGAGCGAACCTCGGCTCAGCCGCAGCTCTATACAGCCCGTCATCACACTTCTGTCGTCTACATAACTATGTACCAGTGGGTTTAGCTGAAATTGACAGCGCCGGTCAGCCGGGCTGGGACGCCTCAGCACAGCACAAACATCTGCAGATGACGCAGTCGCCCATTTCCAGGACAAACACGACGGTCAACCCTGTCGATATCCCGGGCAAACACCGCGTCACTGATCCACCAAGCAAAAAGGAGTTATAAATAAAATACGGTAAAATAATCGTGCATATTGCAGCAGACGGTCTTGGCATGGCCGGTCGCCTCACATTGCACTGAGTACTAAATACCTTAAATAAAATAAACATTTTAGCGTTTAAGCAGTCCTTCCTCCTCTTTCGCAGGAGATATCAGTCGGATAGAAATTAGAATAACACTAGAAAAACGTAAAAACAAAACAGTTAAACTTTCAATCATCCTACTGAAATCGAAAGCATTAAAGTGTGGAACACAATCACAATGTTGACGTGGCCAGTATGAAATAATATATGGCGAACAGACTGAATTAAATTCATAGTTCATGACAATTTATAATTAACCCTCGCCCGTATAGGAGGGGGGTTCGAACGGACCCCCCCCCCATGGTTTTTCGCAAATAACTCGCGTAAAAAGCGGCCGATCGTGACGAAACTTTCAGTACCCTCGCGTTCATCAATTTTACACCTACCCTGAAAATTTCATGACCCTGACCCAAATGACCTTTGACCTGTGACCTACTTTTCGAGACCATGTTTGGCCGGAATCGCGATTCGGCGTATGTCGGCTAGCATTAGCCGCGCGTTTGCAGTCTTTTCGTGGTTTCAAGCGTTCAAACATGTGATATGATGTTGCCCCCATGCATGAGGGTGGGTGTCAAGGTCACCTGAAGGTCAGGTCAGGTCATTGACCTTTGATGACCTCGGTTCACTTTTTCGAGTTTTACATGCTTCTAGACCAGTTTTTGGAGCTGAATTCGAATTTAGCAACCATATGAACATTTACGAAGTAGTTTTGGTGCCTTCGTAACATGTTACGAAGCTGTTAGAGGCGGTTGCCACCTACTACGAAAACCCTTACTGGTTGACCTGACCTGACCTGACCCGACCTGGCCTAAATGCATGAAGACATCATATGTGGTCAAAACTAACATGATATTCGTGATCAGCACCCCGAAAAACCCCATAGCAGCCACACTTTACGACGTTCTAACAGGTCCCGATTTTCCCGACTTTTGGGTCATTGACCTGACCTGCAAGGTCAACCAATGACCTAGGACCTTAAAATTGGGTATCATCGGCTTCCTCTCGTCACGGGCAACACGCTCGTTTTTTCCGCGAAGCTCTAGCTCGATCAGGGGCGAAACGGCAAGGGGGGGTCCAACGGACCCCCCCCCCCCTTATACGTTCGCGGCTGGAAAAACACCAATACGGGCGAGGGTTAAGTGACATGTCTGCATGCAAGGGATGTTAATGAAAAAAAAAAATGCAAAATGCACCACCACCTAATCAATGCGTCATGAAAGCATGGATCTCCATTTCAACGTAGTATAAGCCTGATACTTCTAAGCGATCCAACAGAAATCCCCGTAAATCCGACGAAGCCACCGTTGCTTCCAAGCGGTCATCATCACCGGGCTCAAAGCACCTTGGAGAATCCGGCCAGCACAGCGTAAAGATGAGCCGGGCCGGGCCGACCCGAGGCGCGCCGTCCGCGGTGCAGCCATTTGGCTGGCATCGTTTATGTAGTGGTCGGTTAGCCATTTCAGCGGCGATCGTCAGCCCCATCCCGATGGAAATCGACCCCGGAAACTCGACCACTCTCCGAAATCCACTCAAACGCTAAGCGCTCTCAGGGGTGAGTCGGCAGAGGCGTTGCCGGAACGATCAGTTGAACATGGTGTAGGTACTTTAAACGGTACCGTAAACCGTGGGGAGCCGCCCGGTCAGCTGTACCATGAGTTATGCTGGATATAAGCCGAGTTGGAATGCTAACCATGCACGCACACGCACAACGCATATACACATAAATCACATGTTGTGTCTGAGCTGATGCGCCACGGCGCCCATTGTCTGCCGCATCAGCATTTCCACTTCCCATTTCTTGTTTTTATCTCACAATCACGGAGTGGATCCGATCAAATTACACAGTCTTCCAAAACTGCAGTATATCATCCCGTCTCAGCGGAAAACGATGCCGTTTGAGCATCAATCATCATGAAAGCTGTCTGTGTGGACAGGCGGGTAAAAAGCTGCGCGGCACGAGGCTGCCCGGCCCGGCTGGACAGCCGAGGGAACAGGCCCGGCTCGGCTGGGCGCGGCTCAGCTCGGCTGGGTCTCTCGAGTCAACTCACCCGGCTGGAGCTGACTCCCGCGCTGCATGCGTGACACTGACGCCAGTGTCCCAGGACGGATAAAATGCCGAGAACAGATAGCCGAGATATCGGCAGCCGAGGATAGAGGGGCCGGGGAAGAGGTGCAGGGTAGCCAGAGACTTAAAGCCTGCAGAAGGCCGCTAATGGAGGCTGCCGATAAACCCAAGGTCCCAGTGCAAACTAAGAACTGTCGGTAAGACCGAAAGCGCAGCAAAGCGCGGCAGCACCACCGCAGTGACAGTCCCGACCGGGGCTGGCTGAACCAGGGAGCTTTTGTAGAGCTCCAGCTAAACGATCTCCATCCTGCACAGCGGACAGCACGGCGCGGATGTCCGCGCTGTCGCCAGCACGACGCGGAGAGCACGGCAGTGCGGCACGACCGCCGTAATAGCTGTGGGCACGACGCGACACAGGACCGCCCGGAGCGCCCGGGTCCACGAAAAACACGACCATTCCGCCCCCGCCGCGGCCGAGTCCGGCAGGGGAGCTTCCGGCGGCAGACGCGGCCATTTTCCATCGCCGTGGCCGGCAGCAGCCAGCAGTCAGAAGACAGTAGGCAGCAGGCCGCAGCTAGCAGACAATAGAAGCTGTCAAGTGTCAGCAACCAGCGACCACCTTAAATTGTGTTGACTTGTTGAGCTTTTATGTTTTAAATTATGAACAGATTAGTGACCTAAGCGTTCAGATGAGCCTGAGCCTCTTTAACATGCCCTAGCTCTCTTTACGAAATAGGTTATAGGTAGGTATCACTGGTCGACGTGTGCAGTTCACCCCTCAAGATCCTACAGATTTCAAGTCACAAGAGTCACAGTGACTAATCAGACAACACACCCCATATCATAGTCGTCTCAGTCATGTAAGCTGTTGTGCTGTGCCTACATACACTGAACGGGCACAGAGTAGGCACAGACTAGCGACGCACTCCCGGAGCCGGCCAATGAGGCTTGAACGTGCTGCCTCGTCGGTAAAAGCCGAAAGAGAAGGACACGTGGGGCGGAAACGGCCGGCCTCCCACCGAAGTGGTCCGACAGGAGGGTCCCGGTCACTCGTCTGTGTAATGACGTGGCCACTCGCGACGCTTACGTGGTCGCGCAATCCTGCCGTGCAGCTGTGTGTTCTTACAAGTGCACATCTACGTCGCGCTGCAGACTTTGAAAGATGCCGTTTTGTTTATTCAGCTGCACGAGAAGTCCAGCAAAATGCATGCAAAGACTCTAACTAGTTTCATTCAGGATTGTAAGCCAAAAGAGAGGGAAAAATTTGAGACGAGATTATGGAATCCAAATATGTACAACGCCTTGGCTATCATAGTCGGGTCAATAATAAAGATAGCTTAATGTATGTTCTAAAAACACAAGTCTAAAAACCGAGTTTAAGTGAGAGGCCCGACTCCGAGCCGGACACACGGTCGTGTGGTGGGTCTGTCAGAGGCCGCCGCGGAGCTCTGATGCCACCCCCGTCTGTCGCGGCCGCGGCCCACCGCACCCACCGATACGGCGTGCCCATCTGCATGCTGCCGACGGCACTGGGCGTCTCTGCCGGCCGCCGGTCGGAGGTGCGCGCGGAGGGCTCAGAGGGCGGCTCAGCGGCCGGCGCCGGCGGCATACTGAGCCCGCGTGCCGGCGTCAGCGCGCTCACAGTTACAGCGCACTGCAGACGGCCGCTGCAGCCTGCACAACGGCTGACGATCTGTCATGATTCGCATGCTCAGACGGTCAGACCGCGCCTCTCAATCGTGCCCGCCGGCCCTTACGGAGGCGAGGGGCTGGGCCCGCCGCGCGTCGAACAGCCTACCAGCCGCCGGCCACCGCACGAGCCAAGGCCCGGCGCGAGCCGCCATTCAATGTGCCGATCACCCGCCAGTGAAACGCTCGTAGCTCGGACCACGCACTTCAATATTTGGCAAGCCGGAGCTGCGCTGGTGGAAGTAGTGTGCAGTTCGGGGATAGACTTATCGTAGGTACTCATTTTCAAGAGATGATAATGAGCGCTTCGATTAAAATAACATTTTTCCGATCTTCCCACAAAAAGACCGGAAAACTCGGGTACTGTCAGACCTTTTTTGACAATATAAATAGTAAGAGAAAAGCAAATCGAGGTCTCACGGTGCAAAATGACTCAGTTTTGGTAACACAAGGCATTGAAAAAGCCGAGTGATGAGTGCCGCCTGTTTACTGCAGGATCTCGACTAGCTGAATGGCCTGTAGCCTGTGACTGACACATTGCATTGCGCCAGTTTCAGAAAAGAGCGACCCACCACTGAAAACAATTTAACCCAAGGCCGGCGAGTAAACCGGTGTTTCACGGGTACCCCTATCCGCAACCATTTTTAACCACCCTCCCAGGAGTAGTGCTAGATCCCATTGCGGTGTAGTCGTACTTGCTCTGAGCGGATATAACCGCTCTCAGCGAACATGTCCGCTGAGAGCAGGGACGACTACACTGTTATGGGACATTACTGTACTCCTGGGAGGGTGGTTAAAAATGGTTGCGGATAGGGGTATCCGCGAAACACCGGTTTACTCGTCGGCCTTGGGTTAAATTGTTTTCAGTGCTCTCACTGTGGTCCCCTCCGTACCTCTCCCTGCGGTCAGTCTGTGAGCGGTCTGCTACACGTCTCGAGTCTCCCCATCCCGCTGACAGGGGCCCTCTGCCGTGTCCCGACGCCTGCAGTCAGCCGCCCCGCGCGGCGGCGGGACGTGGTCTTTTTATCTGTCACGGCGCGATATTAATGTGCGCCCGGCCTGGCCTCTATGCGCGCCGGCCGGACCTGACCCAATCTGGGCTGATCCGTCGCCCAGAGGCCTCTTGCACCAAACTACCTAGCTAGGTAAAATCGAAAAACCGGTTTCAGAATAAGCTAATCTAACGGTGGTAAATTTATTTGCAATAGCCCAATACATAATCCTACATGTGCTTGCTAAATTTTGCACGCAAATTGTTACATTTGAGACTTGGACAGGGTATACGATGCAAAATAATCCAAGCATTGGTGCAAGAGGATTTTGGTGCAAGAGGCCTCAGCTCATTGTGGCGCGCAGCGCGCCATCTCCGCCCTCTGCCACTCGGCGCCAGATACGACGCAGACGCGCCGGACGGCGCCGCAGAAGACGCAGACGCACCGGGTCAGCTCAGGCTATATACTCGTAGGGCTAGGTATGGCAGACACAACAAATTAGCCACAGATTGGCTCGGCTGTTCAAGATTTTAATATTTTTCTTTAACCCTCGCCCCGTTGGGGGGCCATTTTGGCCCCCCTGTGGTTTTTCCTAAATAGCAAGAAAACGGCGGCGCGCAGCGCCGCCAAATTTTAAGTACCTTCCCGGGCATCAATTTGACACCTTCACACCAAATTTCAAGTCTTAGGTCACCTTAGGTCAGGAGTTATTGAGGTCAAACTGAGGTCATGTTCGAGCAAAAATGAGCAAAAAACATGCAATCTTGAAACGCTCACCAAATCTACAGTTGTCAAGTAATTTCAAAGTTCTTTATATGGTCTAGTAGACAAAAAACGGCGCTACAAAACTGCTATCTTGGATTTTCAAAATTGTGGGTTTTTGACCCCAAATTATTTTTTTAGGAAAACTTTAAAAAAAAATCCATTTTTTTCCGAATTTCGAAAAAAGGGAATAAATGTGATAGTCCCTGCGCTCTTCTATATACATACCAAATTTCAGATCGATATCTCGTTTTTTGGCCAAGTTATAGCGAAAAAACTGTTCAAAAATGATGACGTCAAATTTTTGAACTCAATTTTTAGCGATTCTAGACCACGCACGGCAAAACAAAGACCACCATTGAACTCCCCGTGACGAGCTGCATCGATTCGATAACATTTTATGCAAAAATATTAACTTTGAAATTTGACCTGACCTTGACCTGACTTTGACCTGACCTTGACCAAAACGTGACCTAAGCTGGCCCCAAAGGCTGCCTGACCCACATAATCGCATTTGTCATGTAAAATGGACCATAAAACATGTATCACACGACACTTTCATATTGTGACCCCCCCCCCGTGACCTGACCTCTATGACCTGACCTGGTATCAGTGACCTCAAATAGCAAAATATGTGCTTGAAGAACATTTCACCATCGATGATTTTCAATGAAATGCATTTTACTCGATTTTACAACGCATTCCTTGAAATGCCTGTAAACGGTGAAAATTGGACCTTTGACCTGACCTGTGACGTCATCGGTTTGACCTAGGTCAATAAAATTGGATCACAAGGTAGTTCCCTGATAGGGCTATCCAACACCGTTTGCCGCTTGTCGCTAGGTTGCGTGGTTCTCGAGATCTTAGGGGGGGCCAAAATGCCCCCCCCCCCCAACGGGGCGCGTTGCTCGGCAGAGCCCAAGGGGCGCGGGTTAAGGTGTGAAAATGTCTTTAAAAGGTGTGAAAAATAACGAGTTGAATTCACGGCTATTGCATCCTTGTTCCATGCAAACATTTTTAAAGCTATACTTTGCATTCATTACTTGAATTCACATTAAAGACACACCTTTTAAAGACACACCTTGAATTCATTACTTTAGTTTGTTTTGCAAAAGTAGTGATTTTGAGAGGCTCATATCTCAGCAGCCGCTTGGGCGATTGGCTTGCGGTAATTATTCACGAAATTCTGAGACTGAATTGCGGCCACACCTGCGGTAGCGGTAGCTGCGGCTGCGGCCTCTGGTGCAGCGGGTCGGGGTCAGACGGTGAGGTCGGGACTGGGAGGGGAGGCAGGCTGCCGTCTGCCCGGCCGGCCGGCGGCGGCTGACTCAGGCGGAGCAGACGGTGGCCGGCGGCGCCCGGTCAGCAGCAGCGCCGGGGTCCGGCTGCACCGGTCCACTGTGACCCGATCTGCCGCCGCCGCCTCCGGTAGCTGCGGCCGGCCGCACCCCAGCTGAGGCCTGCAGCACCCCTGCGCGCAGCCCCCACACATATAGCTGCAGCCGGGCACTCCCCCAGCTGACTTCATCCCCTCGGCAGGGTATGTAGCTCCCCTCCAGCTCTCACAGCGCTGAGGCTGGGCTAGCAGCTCCCCAACTGAGGTCGGTCCCTCCTCCAGCTGGGGAGAGCCACTTCTCTAGCCGAGGCCACTTGTATCCCAGTCAGCTGGGGCTGGATTGTCTGAAAACGTCTGGAGCCGACTATTGCCCATGCCCATGCCCGAAGTCCATGCCCACACCTATGTTGATCGGCCTGCACTGACCATACATATTTACTACGGTGCATGTCCAATCTGTGCACAGTGTGCAGCGAGGAATATAGCGTACATGCACAATGTACACATTGTAAGTAGGTAAAGTATACGGCATATTTGCAGTGTCGCCAGCCGGCCGTCCTCCCCAGCTAAGCCACTCAGCATCTCTGAGCCTTTGACAGTCTGCCGGCGGACGTACCGGTCCAGTTGTCAACGTACAGACGAGATCGGATGGCACAAAGCCGCCCGATACCCTATCGGCGGCGCTTCAAACACACACGCCCACGGCGCGTCAAATATCGGCATCGCGCGTCAAATATCGGCATCGCACTACACTACATCAACAGTCCAGTTGCTATGCAACTGTGAACAATGCAAGAACAGTATACAAGCAATGGTTATTGAACGCATCAATTCGCTTTAGTTGGAGATAAAGTAAACAGCGTTTCCCTTCGTTCAAATAGTCTTAATTGAAAGGCTGCGTTCAATCTATTGACTCGATATCAATCAGATCAACTGGCTTTGGGTCTTGGCGAAAGTAGCGCCAAACCCCTGCAAATTATCTGTACATAACTACTTACAAACACATTGCAATGCATGTACCGGGTGGGGAAGGAGGCGATTTATCGGAATCTTCCGAGTTTCTCCAGCTGACTTGGCTGGGCGGTTGGCACCGAGAGCCGTTTGGATTGGCCGTCTAACGCCCATCGGCATGTGCTTCCTGACTACGGCGTGGGTGGACTGCGGGCCTTAGGTTTACCTGTATCGAGCTGACCGATACTGATACCGACCTTCACCAGTTACCTCTCCGTCACAGACCTATGCTCGGAGGAGCATAACCGGTCAACGGTTGCCACCCAGTCCCATCCATAACGGCGAATCCGCGACGAAGATTTCTAATAACCCATCCACCGTTCGTACTTTTTTGACCAACCATCAACTCGCCCCCGCGGCCAGCCGGCCTGCCGAGCGCTGCCTGTCTCTGCCGCCGGCTCAGACCAGGTAGGCACACGCCGGTGCCAGACCCCATGGACGCTATATACGGCCGAGACGTTACGACTCGGCCTAGTGCGGTAATCTAATCAGCGAGTCGCTGCGACACTGAAGGATCCGCCTCGCCCGGCGCGCTGCGACTATCGGCCCCGCCGCGCCGCCCGGCCGCGGCGCGTAGACCCGCACGGCGACAGCCCGGCCCCGATAGCTGGCTGCCGCACTATCGGCCCGAGACCGGGCGACTCCAGCCAGGAGCGGCGACACGGAGACTCCAGCCCCGTGAGCGGCGACACGGTGACTCCAGCCCCGTGAGTGACGACAGGACCGAGCGATTCCAGCCGTGGGAGCGGCGACAGAACTACTGGCTCCAGCTCCGTAACTGGCGACATGCGAAATGGGAGCCTTTAGCCCGTCAGTGGCGACAGGACTGCAGACAGACTCCAGACTTCAGGACAGTTCCAGTTCAGCAGCTCGCCCCTGTGACTGCCAGCGGGCGCTGGGCAGTTCCCACCCCCTCCCCCTGTGACTGACGGCAGGAGCGGGCAGTCCCAGTCCCAGTCCCCTCCCTCCCCCTGTAACTGACGGCAGGAGCGGGCAGTCCCCTCCCTCCCCCCTTTGACTGACGGCGGGAGGTGCTGGTCTGTGACTGACGGTGGGAGCAGGCAGTTCAGTCCCCTCCCTCCCCTCCCCTGTGACTAACGGCCGGAGCGGGTAGTCCCTCCCCCTGTGACTGACGGCCGAGCTGAGGTGGGCGCGAGAGCCGCACCCTCCAGCCCGCTGTGACGGATCGACGCCGACCGGAAACGGGAGCAGCGGCACACAGCTGGGCCAGACGCTCACAGAAACATACGGCGGCGCAGAGCGGCCGTCCCAACAGCCCGCCCTCGTCAGAGCAGAGCCGCCGCGAGCTGGTCGGACCGCTGTAGACGCCGTTCGCCGCCAGCTCCGAGCACAAGCATCGTTCCAGAGGCAGGTGTACCCTGTTTTCAGCGAGTCGCACCGAAAATGCGTGCATAATATTACGAATCGCGACATGTCACGGTTGCACAAATGTGCGCACACGTACATTCATGCACAATGCTGCATAGACACTGTTCAAAGTTCAGCCCTTGAGTTCGCTCTACATCAGGTGGCCCTGACCGTCCTTTCTGAACTGCGACTCGAGCATATGCACTTGTTTACTGTTGCTGACTGTTCGGTCGAGTTGGGGCGGGCCCCTGTATCAATATCAGTATCAGTAGTCGACAATGGTGTCACTCTCAGGGCAACTCTCGACGTTAGGTGACGGACAGACACGCCACGACGGCTGACCTTGGCTATCAATGCAGGGTGGCACGTGTACCGCAACCGCGGCAACATTTCAGTGCCGGGGACAAATTGTTGGTGATGCGTGAGCTGTTATTGGGGGAGAAGAGGGAGAGAAAGAGAGAGAGCGTGCTGTGCGACTGACTGAATCGAGGCGAGCAGAGGAGGCGCCGGCCAGATGAAACGAATATTGACATCACCATAATAAGTTGCCGCCGCACTCGGCCACAGGGCTGATGACTGAGACTAGTCAAAAGATCGCCAATCAATAGGTAGGTACCCACAACCCGATCAAACCAGTCGAAAAGTGGGACACGGCGGTTACGCGGTGCACAGAGGCGCAGGTTTATCCGTAACAAGCCTGCTGGATGCAGTCCTGACCGAAGCTTCCTGCCCCCGCTCCACGGTCCCTCCACGGGCCCTTCTTCTGCTTGCCCCTCTGAGGTCTCTGAGGTCTCTGAGGTCACCAGTCTAATGACTGCGCACTGAGCTAACTAGCCCCCAGCGCCACGACAACGCCCAGATCAGTGTATCGGAAAGCCGGATCGCTGGGCGGTCGTCTGTCCGCCCGCTCACATACTGTGGGCGAAGTGAATGGGCCACCTGAGATAAAGGTGACGGAGCACACGCACACCTGCAGTCTCCGGACACCCAGAAGGCTATCAGTACCAGAAATATACGCCGGGCGCTCCGCTGTGGCAGATAAAAGCTTCTTCGAACCGCGGTCTGTGCTTGAATCGGCTTGGTAAACGGCTTACGAATTACCGGTATCTATTGTGTGCTCAATAGTGTAAAGGCCTCTCGTATCAGCATTGCTCCATGGTATTTGCAGATGAAGAGAGGTTCACGTCGATGAGTGGCAATTATCTTCCCGATTCATAGGAGAGCATTCTTCAGTATCCGATGATTGAGACGGGACTTGGAGTGCCAGACGGTCAATACTCAGTATATGTACGAGTTTCCCTGTCTGGCCTCTGAATACGCCTCTGAATCTGAGACGACATACCCGTCCGACCCTCCCGTGGTCGGTGACAATATACCCTGTTCAGTGACACTGTCATTGGACCAGGAAGAGTTAACAGCTGAGCATGCACATCAGCCGCTTCGGTGACGGCAAACAAAGCAGTCGACAGTGAAGCATGTGCTGAACATTGCCAGTCGCACCTGCAGTTTGAGTCTGCTCAATCGCATCCGACTATCCACAGACGTGCTCACTGTTTAAATATGCTGAGTGTTTTCCAACGACCAATGATCCATGAATCAATGACATGTCACCTGGGCTGTCGGAACTCGGAACCCAGCAGGTTGACTGACCTATAGACACGTTATCTACACACATCGTTGTCAGAATCCGCGGCAATCTGCCCGCGATAACGACTCGCTGAGGTGTGCGCACACCGGTGGACCCGCGGAGGCGCCGTGGCTCCGACCGGCGCACAGCACTATCGCGGTGCTATACTTTGACCTGCGGTGGCGGCGCTGAGCCCCGCGCCACTCGAATCGCCGCACTGTGAGCACATGTGAGAACAGTGAGCCACTCGATGTGAACACGTGCAGACATCAGTCACCGGGACCGGAATTCCTGCCAGCGTCATTAGGATGGTCGCAGAACAGCCTGACAGGTGTTGCAGTTGGAAAAACAGGGGACTCTTGATTGAGGAACAGCTGAGAATTGCGACATAAGCTAGCTTGACGGAAGTATCACAAGCAACGGCGCCTCTTGAAAGGTGCCGGGTACGTCTGAAATTTCAGACCGAGTATCGCCGAGCGAGAGACACCGGCTCAGCTCAGGGAGCGGGACAAACGGTGGCGCAGTCTCTGAGACGGTGGAGACGATGGGCGCCGGTCTGTGGGGATAGGGCTGAAACGGTGGGCGCCCCAGGGATTGGACAGACGGTGGGCGCCGCCTCCGGGACGGGACAGACGAGCGGCGCCGTCTGGGGACGGGACAGAAGGTGGGCGCCGTCTCCTGGACGGCACAGACGGTGGGCGCCGCCTGTGGGAAAGATTGGGTGCCGTCTGTGGGACGGGATAGACGGTGGGCGCCGGCTCAGTGCAGGCTGTGGGCGCCGTCTCTGGGACAGTGTAGACGAGCGGCGCCGTCTGGGGACCGCCGCAGACGGCCGGCGCCGACCGGTCACTATCGGCGCAGCCAGCGGGCCGCGCCGCCCGCAATGGCCCGGTCCCGGCGGCGCTCCGAAATCGGACAGCAAACACCCACGCGGTCGGCAAACAGACAGAGCCAAATAAATACGGCGGCTCGGCGGCGGCCGATCTGTCAGCGGCGGCCGGACGACGACAGAGCGGCGGCGCCGGTGGCGTCCCGGCTACCCGGCGCCCGCCGCCCACCCCGCATTGGCCCCGTCTGGCTGCCCGGGGCCGCCGCTGGAAAACTAACAGCATTGCTTTGATCACAAAGTAGAGTCAAGACCACCATTCGTCTTGACATTTTCCAGCGGTTTACATTTCGTTTCCAGAAGACGCTGCACCCGGCACCACTGCCTCTTACGTTGTCCATATGAGCATTGTGCAATTGCGATGGACTGAGCTACTGCCCGCACAAACTGCAAGCAGCTGCGACTGGCGACTGCAGGGGCAATTATCAGCAGATTGCCAGATTAATCATATCATCGGATTCGGCCGTCTGAAAGGCACCGACTCAGTCCGGACAGCTGACTGTCCCCCTACATCTCCGCTAAAGAGGCTACTGCAGAGTGCGTGACAGGGCGGGTGCGGTCTAGGGACGCCCTGCTCCCTGTCGCCGGCGGGCCCCGCTAAGGGCCGGCGCGCTGCCGCTGCCGTTTACGGAGGGACCCGCCCGCGACGTCAGAGGCCGCGGCGCGAGCTCAAGGCTGCCGTTAGCGCGGCGGCTGAGCTACGGCGACGTCGGGCAGCCGCCGCCGTGAGAGTGAGAGCTGTTGCTGCCCTCTGCCCAGCTCGGCAGACGGACTGCTGACCGGCGCGCGACCTTGGCCGGCCGCTCGGGGCAGCGGACCGCCAGTAGCCGACACGGCCTGCACTGTGCCCCCATCAGACCAAACCAGACATGAGCGCTGCAGTCTGCACCCACACACCGCATTCCCAGCAAAGTGGGCTTCCCACTCACACTCTGGACACTGTCATTGCACGCCCACACACTAAAAGCTACCATCACAAATCACTAACACTGAACACAAGCGGGCCACTTAGCTTCCGCTCTCGTTTTCGATGCGACTGCACTACTACTCTGTAATGGAAAGCCTTGCGCCGGTCCTTCCCATCACCCCCAGAAGACCGCATTGGCCGAGTACGCGTGGGTGTTTGACGGGCGCACGTTCCGCGGAGGGGCCGGAAGTGAGGGCTGTCGGCTCTCTGACTTCGCGCGTATCACCAAGCGGCGTAACTTACGCCGGGTCACGCCCGCCGGCCGGCCGTTGGCACAGAGGCCGCGGCGCGGGGCGTCGGCCCCACAGTTCAGTCCGGCCAGCCGGCCGAGCGCCGCTACACATGCAGTGGACGGACGATGTGACCCGTGCAGAGGAAGACACGTGGGACCGACAGGCCGGGACGGGGATAGCCTGACAGCCCTCGGTTGGAGATTGGATGACCATCCGTCATTGCCGTCCTCAGTACCTATCAACTCATCTGCAGTATTCCTGGCAAACCCATTGGCTGGCGGTCACCTCCACCAGGCAATAAATGGTGACGCTGGACCGGCACGGCGGGCGGTCCCCAACGGACGCCTCTGTCCTCCTACCGCGACCGGGCGGTCTCTGCCGCCGCTGCAAGGCGCACCGTTACTGGTCCACACAGTCTATTGTCCAAGCTCCATCCCAAACAATCCAACCTCTTTAATGATCTTCTCAACTGATCCTGCGACTTTTGAATGAAAGGTGGAAAGCAGTGCTGAAAAAATAGATTGTCTGTCATGCATTAGGTGCATGTTTCTTGAGTCATAAATTGCTGCACCTAAGAAATAAACGTTCCGATTTAATAACGATCTTGTTGCAAAGCTTATTTACCAATGTAACAAAAGTCATGTTTGCATTACCGCCACGGGTATCGAATAAGTTGCTCTGCCGAGCAAATTAGCCATGATGTTTATCCAACCACTAGAGTAGATATGTAAACAAAAGCTCATGTTGAATTAGCCATCCATGACCCATCACCATTCCGGAAAGGGGGAAGATATGAAGGAGGAGGGGTAGCGGAAATGATCGTGGGCACGCGTCTCTGAGCTTACGAAGAGCCAAAGGCTACGGGGAGGGCGAGTGGTCAGGGGCTTCGGCGTCCCAGGGCTTCCCTGCTGACCTACAGAGGCCAACACGCGACACTCCGCTGCACCCCCCCCCCCTCTCCCTCCCGCGAAATGGGGCAACGGAGCGAGGCCAATAGATGACGGTCACTCCACACTCGAGCAAACCTCACTACATATGCATTGCTTAGGTGAGATCAGGAAGCATCTACAGCATGATTCATGATTCTATTGAAATAGCGTTTCGCAGTTTGCGGTGCCACTTTGGCTCAGGTAAAAATTTATTTTGAACAACAGTTGGAAAGACGGTTATCATTTCGGTTACAACTCACCCTTTTGATCTCTGCTGTTTCAAGTGCTCAAGTGTTCAAGTGGTTGTAGTTTCATATTACCCCTCCTTAATTTCCAGTGCCCCGTTTAACATGCCCTAGATATGTGCCCGTCTAATGTTGACCCTGCAGAGCCGGGCGGAAACCACCGTGCGTCATTGGACATGGCTCATGACGGCGGTGGCCGTCTGTCTGTTTGTTATTGTTTGAGCATGATAACCGTATGGTGGTCACTGGTCACCCCACAGCTCCTGAGCCGTGGGGTGCCGCGAGATGGCTGTGGCAGACAGTAACGGCAGCTCCGGTGCAAGGGCTGCGTGATCCTGGGCAGAGTACTGGCCGCAGCCCATGTGACCATTGCTTGCCATTGCACTGTCAAATTGCACCATCGCTGGTCACAGCCCTTTTCTCGGCAGCCCCCAACCATGGGTATATGTATGTACTAGGGAAGCGGAGTGTCCTGCGACAGATCCTGAGACCATTGTTGGCCGCAACCCTTTTCGGTGCAGCTCCTGATCAGAGAGCTGAGCTGGTCACAGCCCGTCCCGCGGCAGCTCTTGGACAGAATGCTGCCCGCAGCCCATCCCACAGCAGCTCCCTTGTCGCGGGTGCACTGGGGGAGCGGGGCAGACCGGAGATGGCAGCGCCGGCGCGCAGTGAGCCGCCTCCTCCCTGTTCCGCCCCGGAGCTGAGGGGGCGGCGGCCCCGCTCTTAGCCTCTTACCAGACGCACCCGGCGGGGTCTGAGTCTGCAGCCTGGGACCGGCAGCCGGGACACCCCATGACGCGCCCCGGCGGCTGTGTAACCAAGTCAGATAACTTTGACTTACGACACATCCAAAAGGCAACTTTTGGCGCCTCGCACTACTGGTCTTCGGGGATGCAGTGTTTCGCAGTGAAGAAAATGCTCGCAGTTTTCAGAATACCAGATCAGACCACCTGACGAAACTGATCATTGTCTAATGCCTTTATAGCTACTAGATGGTTCACAGGGACGTCAGAAACAGAGGAAATGGTGACTCTCTTAACTGATGTGTCTATAGCTGTCCTTCGCTGAGTTCCTTCGAAATTCCGGGAATGTTTGCCGGTTACTTAGAGCCACTGGCCAGCTCAACGCCGTGTCCCGATTCAAAACGGATATGGCGGCCCTGAAGGAATAAAACCGAGTCCATCGAACCCAATCGAAACCACCGGCAAACTGACCTTTACTCAAGGCAAGCAGCTCTTCCGCGCTTCAGGAGGCAGAGGTAGTTACATTAGAACTCAGCTCAGGTACCGGGTGGAGCTGCATTATTGGGAGTCGTTTGTAACCCCACATTGCATGCACAAGTGAGAGCCCTGTTTAATTCGGCCGTAGAAGTGAGAGATCGAGTCATTTTCAGTTAGTGCTGGGCAGAGTTGAGCTGATGATCGTTTGCCATTCGGAAAGATAAATCAAAGCAAGTGTACCGGCAGCACTCGAGTTATTTATTAACATCAGTGAAGACGCGCGATACAAATTAAAGAGCCCGTGCTAGCGCCAATTTGAACTTTATGTTCGGAAAGAAGAGGAAGCCGCATTTTATAGGCAAGATCAGTCAGGGGCGGTCGCAGACTTGGAGTTTGGGGGGGGGCCAACTTGGCAAAGGGGCCCCTGCGCTGACCTGGGAGGGCCCGGTGCTAGCTTAAAGGGGCCCACGGGCGTAGTGCACGGGTGCAGAAACCTAGGCCATGGCCGGTGAAGCGGGGAGGGGGGGGGGGGGGTAGGCAGCGGCACCCGAGCGGAGGCTCATTGAGAGCTTTGAGGGTGCACCATGTCGAAAAGGTACCGAAAAGTGCATTTTGAATCATTGATTATGCCAATAATTCACGCAACTGTGAATGGACTACCGCAAAAATAAAGCCGGCTAACTTTGCAATTTTCTTTGCAAAAACAAAAACTTTGCCATTTTTTAAGATCATCGTGCTAAAACTTTTATCAGTGGCTCATCGGTATCTATTCACACATGTGTTCCGACTTCCGTTTAATCTTTTTTTCACTTGAGCACAAATGCAAATTTTGAAGACCATTACAGTAGCAAATGCTTCGAAAGACGGATAGTGGGCAAAATATCATAAAAATGTCGTGCTGCATGGAAAGTAGTGTTGCTGAGGAAAGGGGGTTTTGTTCCAGATTATTGTGGATGCAGAATACATTGTCTGCACTCACTGCAGACTTATTGTTGGTGCAACTGCGCCCACTGCATCCATGGTTCCTACACTTATGGGCCCATCGATAGCGCTTCGGCGATACCTATCGCCTAGAGGCTGCAATGGGGCCCTTAGAGTACGGTGTCAGACCCCAGAGGCCGGCGTTGGACCCAAGGGTCAGCGAAGGGCCTCAAAGGCCCCAGGTAGGGCCCCAGAGGCTGATGTGGGCCTTCATAAGCAAGTGCGTGACGCCCAAAGGTAAGGCTTGAGCCCCCCAGAGAACATAATAGGGCCATCAGTGGCCGGTGTAGAGACCTCATAGGCCAGTTTGCGGGCCCCTCAGAGGCTAGTGTGGGGCCTCAGGTGTCGCTATGAGGCACTTAAAGACCGGTATGGGTCCTCAGAAGCCGGCATCGATCCTTCAGAAGCCAGTACGGGGCCCTCAGAGGCACATAAGGGCAGTTTCGGTCCCAGAGACAGAAATGGGACCATCAGAGGCCGGTGTGGGTCGTGGGACCTTTAGAGGCTGGTTTGGGCTCTTAGGGGCCAGTTTAGAGCTCTCAGAGACCAGTACAGGGCCTGCAAAGGGCAGTTTGAGACCATCAGAGACCGAATTGGGCACTCAGAGGCTAATATGGGTCCTTACAGGCCAGCATGGAGCCCTCAGAGGTTAGGGTGGGGCCCTAAAAGACCGACATGGGCCGGCGTTGGACCCCAGAGGCCAGAAGAGGGCCCTCAAAGGCCAAGATGGGCCCTCAGACTAAGCCGATGCGGGCCCTTAGAGGCCGGCATCAGGTCTTCAGAAGCCCGTGCGGGGCCCTCAGAGGCTAAGGTGGGTCCTTACAGGCCAGCACGGGCCCTCAGAGGTCAGTGTGGGGCCCTAAAAAACCGGCATGGGCCGGCGTTGGACCCCAGAGGCCAACAGAAGGCCCTCAAAGGCCAAGATGGGCCCGCAGAAGCCGATGCTGACCCTTAGAGGCCGGCATCGGGTCTTCAGAATCCAGTGTGGGGCCCATAGAGGCTAATGTGTATCCCAAAGGCCAGCATGGGGCCCTCAAAGATCAGAATGGGACCCTAAAAGACTGGCATTGGCCGGCGTTGGACCCCAGAGGCCAGCAGAGGGCCCTCAAAGGCCAAGATGGGCCTTCAGAGGCCGATGCGGACCCTTAGAGGCCGGCATCGGGTATTCAGAATCCAGTGTGGGGCCCATAGAGGCTAATGTGTATCCTTACAGGCCAGCATGGGCCCTCAGAGGTCAGTGTGGGGCCCTAAAAGACCGGCATGGGCCGGCGTTGGACCCCAGAGGCCAGCGGAGGGCCCTCAAAGGCCAAGATGGGCCCCCAGAGGCCGATGCTGGCTCGACATCGGGTCTTCAGAATCCAGTGCGGGGGGCCCTCAGAGACACTTAAAGGCTAGTCTTGGGACTCGAGAGACAGAAATGAGGCCACCAGAGGCCGGTGTGAGGCTCTCAGACGCCGGTTGGGCCCCTGAGGCCGGTTTAGGGGCCCTCAAAGGCCAGGGGAGGGCCCTCAGAGGTCAATACGGGTCCTCAGCGGTCAATGTGGACGCTTGACCGCCACTGAAGGGCCCTCAGAGGTCAGTGTAGGACCCTCAAAGACTGGTATGGGAGCTGTTAATAGCTGGCGTGGGTTTCTCGAGCCTTGTGACAATCGAATACGGGCCAGGGCCCCATACGGCCATGGGGGCCCATCGGTTGTTTGGGGGGGGCCAAATGATATGATGGCCCCCTGATTTGCCTTTGGGGGGGGGGGGCATGGCCCTGATGCCCCCCCCCCCCCTGCGACCGCCACTGAGATCAGTAGGTATATGCCTAACTATCATAGGTTGATTCATTTCATTGTAACCTCCGCCGGAAAGCCACAAATTGTGTGGATGCCGTGTATATACATATAAATGCTGCAAGTTATAGTGGTAGACTTGTAAAGTAGGTCCATCAGCGCCTAAATCACCTGCAGATAAATCGAGCAGCAGCACTTTCATCGACATCATTTATGTCAATACCTACGCTGCAGTGTGGTATCCGATCTCATTTCCTCTGGCATCGGATTAAATGTCACAGAAGCCGGACCTCCCGAGAAAATTTGATGGCAATGTTGTAAGTATTGGCTGGCATTCCAGACTTATTCTTGGTGGAGTCCTTAGGTATTGCATCTGCCGACCAGAGCTTAGAGAAATATTACATTGCGACGCCCACATCAAACGAGAGCTGAGAGATTGACACTCAATTGCAGTCCCGCAAACGCCTCAGCAAATCATTCCAGAGACAGAGTTGCGACACATCTCGAGACGGCTTGTTTTTACCATTTGACCAACGCGACGGCGTCATCTCGGCTATGAGCCCGCCGCCGCACAGCAACCCTCCCCTGCCGGCGCTAACCTCTCTCACCACAGCGGCGGGTGGGCCGCCGTCGCTTCCTGTGTGTGCATAGCGGGCGGCGGCCGGCGCGGAGCGGCGCACGGCGGCGGCACCTGGCGCCGGGCCCTCCCGGCCCAGACGGCGGCTCCCCAGACGGCCGGCGGCGCTGTGCACAGCCGCTGCACCGTGCACGGCGCGGCCTGCTTTTAGTCCAGTCACTGGTGTAAACTGGACCGGCGTCATTTGAGCCGCCGCCGAGTCTACATCGTTAATGACGAGCCCATTCATCGTGCGCCTGGACTGCTCTGAGGTCTGCGCGGTCGGCGCGTGGCGGCGCGGCGCGCTGTGACCCGGCAAACGGCGGAACGAACTGCCACGGAATGACGCGGGAGAGTTCTGAAGGTCGTCAACATGGACATGTAGCCAGGCGTCTTGCTAAGAGCATTCTATACCGCATCGCTTCATGAGTAACCGATATCTCCCGCCAGGACAAGGCATCCCATGGTTAGCGGGAATCTCTCACAAATACACAGACGGAGCACTGCTCAGCATCGGTCCGAGCCCCACGTATCGTGCTGGGCACTGATGTCAGATAGCCAAACAAGGCCGTTGGCGCGGGCGGACCGAGTGCGATGGCAACTAACAGTCAGAAGTCGGTATGTCAAGAAGCTGATAACCAGCGGGGTTGAGTGGTTAGGGATGCAATATTCCCCAGCAACATCCACAACAGACAACAAGACAACGGGCTGATACGAAGCTCTCGAGTCGCTGCAGCACCACTGCATGAGACATGGCAAGCTCTGGCCTCTAACCCGGCATGAATATCATCAGCTGGCAGAGGGTCTACATCGTAGGCATTTCGGATTGCAGTGAGACACATTTTTTCACGATATATTTATGAAACGTTTCGCGTGCTAAACCGTGTGAAGCTTCAGGTCACGTCTAGTGGGACTGGACTCTGGGATCTATCTCAGACCCGAGGCGCACGCATGTCGCATAGGTGCCACCGGCCCACCCGGGGGCAGACTGCAGTATAGAAGTGACTCGGCCCACCCCGCGCAGAACAGTCGGTCGGATCATCGCCCCGCGGGGAGAGCGATGGGAGCGCCGGCCCGGGGCAGAGCAGTGAGAGCGCCGCCCCCGCCGACGGGCGCGGCTTTATCGCCACTCGTCCGTCGGTCGCAGCAGTCCAGTGGCATTTACACCTCCCGACGGCACTGGAGTCAATGGTGAGCGGAGATTTACTCCGCCGCTCGGTGTAAACCAGCCCATACCCCAAATGGCCGCTAACGAAAGGCACTTAACCAGCGCACAGCCAAATATGGTGTTACAAACGGCAACAGTTTCCAAGTGAGCTGTCATCATGTATCGGTCTTTGAACGAGAACAAATGGGGAGGCGAGAGAGGCATGCTGAACACACGAGGCAGCGAGCGACGGCTGATGATGTGCTGACAAGAAGTGATGGCCCATTTGACCCGGTCAGCCGGGTGTCCAGCGCACCAGCTGGATGACCTGCAGCCTCTGCAGCTGCCCAGGGATGGCCAGCGAGCGATTCTGCTAGCTTATGACCTTATGGGACATGACGCGACAAGAGCGTCGTAATTGCACATTTCAATCAAGTTGTCACACATGCATTTTTATTCACAAATATAAAGAGACAATTTCAAAGTAATCGGGTATTCATGAAGATCACACAGTTACGATGATTTCACAATGCGGTGTTTGGGTTTAAGAATGTTCCGCAGTGATTTCTGACCCCATGAGACCAGATGTCCGGCGTTATCGTCGCCGATCGCCCGCGCGGCCACCTGCAGTCACCGTCTGCTGCGCCCCAGCGGCGACGTTTATTAGTGTTAGCATGCTTAACTGTGTTATGACGACCTGTCAGCCGTCGCTTATCTTTCCAGAAGCTGAAATGAGGCCGCCCCTACCGGAGCGGTCCTTCTGGAGCGCGGAACAGGGCGGCATACATCCGCCGACGTGCTGCGTCCTGCGCCGGCCGGATAGTTTTACAAGTGGCCATGACCGGCCTTCCAGAGCACATGTGGGGGTGACAGCAGTTGTCCCTCGGCACAGCCGATACCTACACCGGTCCTGGTCAGCAGTCTCTGATCTGTCCTCCGGGTCCGTTATCTAATCTTCACAGAGATAACAACTGGCCAGTTTCTTAATCTACAAAACACAAATTTAGATAATTTTAGATGTTAGTTGCGAATTTTGCAAAGTACGGGAAAATGACGTTCAAATAAGCCCGTTTCAACAGTAACGAATAAACATGCATGGTAGATAATTAGTTCATTATAACATGGAAGGAAAGGGTAGAAACAACCCACAAAATTACTTATCCATGAAACGCGATAAGAAATATGGAGAGAAGTACCTAAAGTTGCAAGTCGTCGTATAGTGGCACATGAGACGTGACTGAAAGCATATACCTAACCTATATCTTAGCTCGACTTCAATGGATAGCCCAGCAAGTACTCAACCCGTGTAAGATTAAGCGTGCTTCTCAACTCTACAACGTCCGAGACAGACCGGGGTGTTCACGGGCACCGCACACTGCTGCGTGCGGTGTGTGCGGTGCGTCCAGCAGGCGTGGGGGTAGGGGATGGGTAGGCGGCTCTGACGTCACGGCTGCGTGCGGTGGACGGTCCGCTGTGGCCAGTCCCGACCGGCCACAGCGGTCGCTGTGTGCGGTGACGCAAGGCTGACGTAGGGACGCAGTGGGCGGAGCTTGGAGGCTGTGTGCGGTCCGACCGCACACAGGGCCCGTGAACAGCCCTCAGCCTAAAACGCCGTCATCTACCCACATATCACTGACCACCGGTCTCCCGAGCTGCTGGTCTGACTCTGTCCTCAAGCTGCTTATCATATTCGTCCCTCAGCTGCAGGTCGCTCAGTCCCCAAGCTTCTAGTCCCCGTCTTTCCCTTCAGCTGCTGGTCTCGCTCTGTGTGTGGTGTGAGCTCTATAACGCCGGCCAGGTCGGCCGACCGGCGACTTCAGCCGGCCGGGGACGGTAACACCCCAGTTCGGTCCGCCGGCTCGCCGCTCCGTCGGCGTCGACCGGCACTGGAATCGGACACCGCCGCCGCCGCCCCGGGGTGACCCTGGGGTGACCGGGGGTGCCAGGGGGTGCGATCCCCATTCCCCCCTCCGGTCCAACAGCGTGCCCGGCAGAGCTAGGGGTCGACGATCATGACACATAGGGTTTGCAACACAATGAAACGGCGACACAGTGATGTAAAAATCAGCAAAAGATACCGACGTCCTGAAGAGAATGACATTGAGATAACCGGAAAGGGCAGCAGGATTTGAAGGGTCGAGTGCGATTGTGTAAGACTATCGAGGGGTGACTGACCGCTGTCAAAGTGGAGAGGTGCCCTTCGGTACCTGATGAGGTCCCAATTTTGGTAAGCGCAGGCTCAGAAAGCTGTCGGGAGTGTTGCTGTGATGTGGTGACATGGGACTGACCTGGGGCGTCCGAGCAGCGAGCGCCAGGCCGGCGGCCAGCAGCAGCAGAAGCGGCCGCACCATGGCCGCACCGGAGAGGAGCTCTCGTCAGGCGGAGCGTCTCTGAAGAGCAGCAGAACAGTGCAGTCTGAACAGTAGTCGGCAGCGGCGCGGCGCGCTGCCCGCCCGCTCACTGTCGGCCGCGGACTGCTGCGGACCGCCGCCGCCCCCGCCTTCCTCCTCCGGCCGCGCCGCCGCGCTCAGCGCCATCTGCCGGGCCGACTCTGCGGCGCGCACGGGCCCGCCGGAACAGCTGCAGACGTGACCTGTCACGGCAGCCGTGTCACGGGGCGGTCACGGGTCGCGGGCCGCCGCCGGCGCCGTGTCCCGGCCGCTGATGACGCCGGTGACGCCGCGGGCGCGCCGTTGCCGGGCGGCCGGCACCCGCCGCCGGGCCGGCCGAGCGGCGCCGACATTAGCTGGCCGATCGATGCGGACCGCCGAAATTCCGGGTCTGGCCCGGGCCAGCGGCGGGCGAGACGGAGGCGAGAGGCCCCGCCGCCCGTCCTCCCCGCCCCGCCGCCGACGCTCCCCACCGAGCCGCCCCCGGGTCGAAGCTGCTGGCCAGATCGCTGGCGACCTCACCGACGGCTTAGCACTCTGCCTCATATCAACAATAAGTTTGATCTTTTGTGCAATTCTTATTGATTTACGACAACTTACGAATTTAAGTGGTGCATTACCAGAAAACCTTCAATGTTGCCTAACGTTAACCTTATCAAGAGTTATTCTGAGTTGGACACTTCTCACTAAGACAAGTGCCCTTAGCGGTGTAATGCGCTATGCTTGTGCATGTGCACCTATGGATCTAATTAGCCAATTGCATATTTGATGAACCAGTACAATGACATGGTGTAGGGAAGTGTGTATCAAATTTAGGGCAAATGCTCTCCCCCGACGCAGTGTCCTAAATCGCGGATAAAAACTTATTTTCCTCAAATAAAAAGAACATTGATTAGCTTTCGAATCGAAAGAGTGTGTTTTGATTTGCACACCGACCGACGCGTAAGGAAGCGAAAACCAAGGAACTGCTTTGGGTTATGCCTTCTTTCCCCGCAGCGTCCAAGACCACGATTCTGGATCCGCCATTGTATCAAACATTATTTTTATATTTGGACTTTGGACGAATGAATGTTGACAACGATCCATAGACCTAGGAAAAGGACAACACAATTTTCCGAGCATACAGTTAGAAAAAAAAACTTATATACCTAAGACCATAGATGGCCTTAGATAATCTCGACAAATGAAAGGTCTTATGTGTAGTGTCCGTGGTCGCTCATCATGAATCAGGCATTTGCATAATATTGTTTTGATATAGGTATTGTATCAGTTGCTGACGAAGGTACATTGCTGTCGAAACTCGAAACGTCTAAAATATAGGTATCATATTAGATTATAATCATCACTTTTTCTGTAACTCTTGGCCATCGCCTATCATATTTCATAGATAGCTATATCAAAACAATATTGTACGAATGCCTGATTCATGATGAGCGACCACGAACACTTCATATAAGACCTTTCATTTGTCGAGATTATCTAAGGCCATCTAAGGCCTTATGTATAAAGTTTTTTAGGTAGAAGGTATGTACATTGGTAAGATTGGGCCGCCATTGTATCAAATATTATTTTTATATTTGAACTTTGGACGAATCATTGACAACGATCCATAGACCTAGGAAAGGGACAACAAAGTTTTCCGACTCTCTAGGAGTGCCTACAGTTAAAAAAAAAACTTTATACATAAGACCTTAGATGGCCTTAGATAATCTCGACAAATGAAAGGTCTTATATGAAGTGTTCGTGGTCGCTCATCATGAATCAGGCATTCGTACAATATTGTTTTGATATAGGTATTTGAAATATGATAGGCGATGGCCAAGAGTTACAGAAAAAGTGATGATTATAATCTAAATATGATATATTCTAGACGTTTCGAGTTTCGACAGCAATGTACCTTCGTCACTGCAACTGATACAAAATGCAAAGTCACAAATCACATTTCAAAACAATTGTGGTGTCATTTTGAAATGAGATTTGAGACTTAAGGTATATTTTGTATTAGTTACTGATAAATTGTTGTCGAAACGTCTAAAAGATATCAGCCTTATGTTTTGCTTATTATTTTTGATTTGTAACTCTTGGCCATCAGATTTAATACATTAGGCATCATTTGGCTCTAAACGTTCATTTTGAGCCTCAGAGAATAGCGAAAATGGCTGAATTAAAATAGCATAATTGAATCAGAGAAATGCCCTCTAGCAGGATACTAATTTACCTAGCCTTGACCTCGGGGACTCCCTGCATCGTTACATAAACCACAAACAGGGGTATCCTCGACTGCCCAGCCAGGAATATGGTCAGCGATAAAAGTGAAGTTACGAATTACGAAAAAGTATTGTTAACCTAATAGCGCCATTCTGATTCTGCCTTTGGTACAAGGATTTAAACAGCAGTCATCAAAGTTTGTGTTTGATGATCATACAGCCTGTCACAGCAGTAGGTATACTATAAACGCGATTAGTAAAACGACATCGAGGTCGTCATTTTTTGACAGTTTTGTTCTCGTATAGGTACTGGGTATGAAAAATAAAGGTTTCAAATTCATTCCGTAGTGTTGTTAAAACGAAGAACACCAGATCATACAAAAAGTGTTCCCGATTTCGACATTTTAAAGCTCTTTTACGCGTGTGTTCTGTGTTGAGTATCGCCTGTGATATCGGTCGGGGTGTCGCCTGTGATATCGGTGGGTGGCGTCTGTCACCTCTGGTAGCCCACTCTGATCTGAGCGCGGCTGGCGCGGTGTCTCCGCTCGCTGCCAGTCTCGATAAGGGCCGGAGCACAGGACACGGTGCCGCTGCAGGCTCACCAGACGGGCGGAGAGCGGTGCCAAACGGCGCTACTGCCGCCATCAGCCGGCGCTGCGGCCCGCTCCGCCTCGACACAGGACGCCAGGTCGTCCCCCATCGATATTCATCACCAGAGGAGCGACACTGAACGGCGGGACGGTGTCAGCGAGACGAGCGGGGCCGCCGACACCGGGCGCGTTCACTATTCAACGTCGGCAGCGACAACAGGCTATGGGATGGCCTCCGAAATTGACAGCCATGAACGCCCTGATGGAAGCCCAGAAAGCGCCTCACAATGCCCTGAGAATTACATTATGTTGTCACCGCTTAGCGTAAAATTTTGCGCATCATTCATCGTCACCATGTATATCAAAATGTATACATGTTGCGAAGTAAAGGCATTAAACCTGTGATAAAATAAGGTACCGCATCGAAAAAAGATTTATGCCTATAAATATATAATATATAAATCCTAATCCCCTAGCAATCCCTCGAGAACCAAAAGTGGCACCGAGTCTCGTGGGACAGTGTTCGAAAGCTTAAAAGTTTCCAAGTGCACTAAATAGGTACCTATACCTACAGTCATTCAATGCACCCCACTAGGAGCTAAACACGATGATAAAATCGGTTTGCATGCAAGCATCATATCAAAAGTTATAACCAGGGTTTCGGAGTCGTTGTAGTGCTCTTCCGACTCCGACTCTGACTCCGACTCCGAGCTCCTGGCCGACTCCGACTCCGACACCGACTCCGACTCCGACTCCGGGTCTCATACAAAGGGCAATGGTGGCTGCCAAAATTCCGCGTGATATGACGTGCCATGTTAGATCTACAGGGTGTCCGGAAAGTCCTGGCGCTTTTCAACATTTTTAAAATAAATGCCTTTGGTCCATAGATACTCAACAATAGAACAAAACAATGACCAGGAACACCAAGCCACATGCTTCTGCTAAGTGCCCATTCATTGTAACCACCGTCTGTGCCGACGACGGCCTCGACGCAAGGGCGGAAACGCCTGCGGGTTTTGACGACGCAGGACATTTCCTCTCCTCACATGCTGTCATGATGCGAGTCTTCAGCGACTCCAGGCTGGGATGAGAGGTGGCCTAGAGCTTATTCTGCAAAACGCGTAGCATGCCTTAGTCGAACGGGTTAATGCTGGGATAATAAGGTGGCCTAATCTCATTTCACCACGGTGATCTGGTCCGCCAAGCTCCTCTGTCAGTTTGGTTTGGACGGCAGCGGCGTTGTTGGAGCTGTTAAAGTGCGAAATGACCCTTAGGGCAAGTCGCCTTGATTGTCGTGTCCAGGAACCCCTCGTGGACCAGCCTGTCAGTCATTTATTTGACCTTGACGAAGATGATGTAACATTTGTGTCCACCAGACCCCAGATTTTCTTCGATTGCCGCTGAAATGCTGCTTCAGTCTCAACAGCTTTGACATACCGTGGTCGTAACTGAGTGAGAATATTTTCTAAGAAATTTCCGGTCCGGAATGCACCTTTGCCTGCTCAACCGTTCGCCGGGAAACGCCGCATCGCGCTGCAACTCGCGCCTCGTTCAAGCCGCACCGGGCCCCCGCGCGCGGGCTCTCAGCGACGAGCGCATCTTCGCACATATACCTTCCTAGCACTGAAAGCACTGAAAACGGAAACGAAAAACAGAAAATGGCGACCCTTAGCTGAGAGGTGAACGAGGGGTCATATCTGCGGTGATTGGTTGAAAGTCCAATAATCACAGCGCGCGTTAGACGACGTCCAAAAGAAGCGCCAGAACTTTCCGGACATCCTATTCGCGCACCGGGAGATCGCTCCGGTTTCGTCCATGCGGTCACCATTTCTCCCGCGTGGACGCAGCTGAATCAGCTTAGAAACCAGCGGCCGGCGGCCAGCTTGAAAACCCGCCGAGAAGCACGAGTGTGACCGTATCATGACCACAGGCATCGCCATCATGTCGGTCTGTGTTTGTGTTAGGCACTTTTTGGAGCGATAAAAGAAAGTAAATATACAGTTGCCATTAAGTCTTTGACACTGGATAGTAGAAGTTAAAACGCCAATACAAAATGCTTGCCTACTAAATTATGACATAACTTGATATTTGTAAGATGCAATGCTAGCTTTTCAGAACAAAAACAAGATGTGTGAAAAATAACTTATTTGTGATCACCGGAAGCGAATTTTGCCGTGGGGCCACTGGTTAAAAACAACTGAAAAGTGATAGCACGGATTTTAGACTTCAGTTAACTTTCCGGAGTCGGAGTCGAGGCAGCTCAGCTGGACCGACTCCGACTCCGACTCCGACTCCTGGCTGCTTACCACGACTCCAGGCGACTCCGACTCCGACTCCGACTCCGACTCCGAAACCCTGGTTATAACAATAGAATGATCGTCTAAAGAAAGTTTATTCCATACTTCGATACTTTGGGGATCAAAATGTTGACCTGGGGTCACTACGACGATAAACTGCGAGCTCCGCGCCCCGCGGCCGCGAGGGGCGGGTGCCGCCCCCCCCCCTACTTTTTTGCGATTGCTCGGAACGGGCTGGCGAAAGTGAGCTGTAAGTTGGCAGCAGACCTTTGTTTCAAGCCGTATCTTGTGACGCCCATTGTATTTGCAGGTCAGGTCACTGAACTTCGACGTCATGAGTGAGCCTGCGCGCAGCTCTAAAATGTCGCATCTTTGCAACGACTTCAATGCCAGGGGATATTTCAAACTTACAAGGCTTTGGGGCCTCTCAAAACCCAAAACTCGTATACCTCAGATTTTTTTCTTGAGGCCACCTGAGCTCAGGTCGATCACGTGACCTCATCATTATAAGTAAATGTTGAGAATATAGGTAGAAACCGTAATGTTGGCGTCGGAAATGATTTCATTTACCGCCGTATGATTTCATTTACCTCAGGTAAATGAAATCATACGGCCATACACTCCCTGCAAGGCCCGATGCTTAGTTTTCTCACTGCTGACCTTGTGGCAACGTCATCGTCACTACGGCTATCGGAGTTTTTCGTCAATAACTCCAGATCAAAAAGCTATTAAATCGGAAATGCTACCAGTGGACTCCAGAAGGCCTGCCGAATCGAACGATATGCAATATAGCCTGCTTTGATCAGTTCTGTGACCAGACTTTGACCTGGCCTTGACCTGAGGTCAGCACCGTAGGCTGACCTCATTCAAACGAAAAGTAGATCATCCAACGCGCCTGAGCATGATAAACACGATAATGTCCAAGTCGCAGCACTACGATCATATTTGGCCAAATTATTCGCAAAAAAATGACACCCCATCTCGAAGTACCTACCTACCTACCTGACCTGACCTCAATGGTCTCCGGTTGACTCAAGACCTAAAAATCGGATGTTGTACGCATAATTATAAGTGGTTCATTACGAACGGAGTTGGTAAATCACATGCTCAAGTCTCGATTCCAAGAAACACCCGAAATTGTGGATATGACCTGAGGTCAGCACCGTAGGCTGACCTCATTCAAACGAAAAGTAATCCAACGCGCCTGAGCATGACAAACACGATAATGTCCAAGTCGCAGCACTACGATCATATTTGGCCAAATTATTCGCAAAAAACGACACCCCATCTCGAAGTACCTACCTAGTACCTATCTGACCTGACCTCAATGGTCTCCGGTTGACTCAAGACCTAAAAGTCGGATGTTGTACGCATAATTATGTATAAGTTGTTCATTACGAGCGGAGTTTGTAAATCGCATGCTCTTGTCTCGATTCCAAGAAACACCCCGAAACTGTGGATAAACAGTCGCGCTGAGAGGGGGGGAGGTGTCCGCGGCGGAGCGGGGTCTGGTCGCCACGGAACCAATCACTGGGCAGCTGGAGGCACCGAGCCCACACCTCCTCCAGATGGCCGGCGCTCGTCCAAATACGGACAGTGGCGGCTCCACGCCACTGCCCAAACGAGGGGCGAACTAGGGCCTTTTATCTACCTGGGCAAGCGGTATTTTCGCTAACTAGCCTTCTGTGTACAACAAATAACCATTATAAATTTTACATGCTTCAAGGTAATAAGATGATTTACGCGAGAGCCTGTCAAGTAATGGTAATGTGGCTTGAATCATGTGCGCGTCTGAGCGAGCTGGCGACGCGATTGGTCCTGGTCCGGAGAGGGGCTCGCTGGCTGATTATGCGCCTGGCTCGGTGGCGGACGGGCAGAGAGCGGACGCAGTTCACCGGTCCCGTGCAGGTTAGACGGTGTGCGACACTACAGCAGCCGCCATGAGCAAGATCGTGGAATGCGTTCCGAACTTCTCCGAGGGGCGGGACCAGAAGGTGAGTCAGTTACACACGCGTACCAGTGCTCGAACCCGCGCGAGATCTTTCCATGGATGAAATATTATTTTGTTCCCCACTGAATCCGTACAAAAACTTCGCTATTATTATGGCAAAGAGATAAGCCAAATCGCTTATTTGTTGCTATAGTGCTACTTTTCCGACAACCTTTTCGACTGATTATTTCTTGCAAACAGTTTCAGATGATGAGTGCTTATCTGCTTAGACAATGACCCATTTCCTCGACTATTTTACCGATTCGATCAGCAAACTGCATGTCCGTCTATAGAGAGGTAAATAAATGAGCTATAGTTTCATGGTCGACTGCTGAAGGCTGCGGTCTGACACGCGCCGTCCCGCAGGTCATCGACGCCATCTCGTCAGCCATCTCGGGCACCGCCGGCGTCACTCTGCTGGACGTGGATCCAGGCCGCTCCACCAACCGCACCGTGGTCACGTTCGTGGGCGACCCGCAGTCGGTGGTGGAGGGGGCGCTGAACGGGGCGCGCGCCGCCGCCCGGCTCATCGACATGACACGGCACAAAGGTCAGCCATAGGGGGACATACCAGACCTGGCGCCGGACACGACGGTACCGACTCGCGTCTGATGAAAATGGCCAGAAGGCACCAGATCCAGATCACCTGATGTTGCGGGACAATGCAGGATTAATTTGATGGCACCAAATCTGGTGGTGATGACCTCAAGGTACTGGACTGTCGGATATTATTGTGAATTGAACGTGCGTCGTGTGGGTATCCATCCAGAGACGATAATACTGGAGCTCACGGGTAAAGAGTAGGATATTACCAAGATGATGTCGACCTACTGGTGGCTGCCTTGTGGTGCACAACCTGCAGCCTCGCGCTCGGATTTCAAGCCGTGTGTTACGTAAAACTGCAATTTCCCCAATCGATGCATTATCCAGCTCCTGCATAACTATCATAGCTTTAAATAGGAAGATAAAAATTCATGATTGATGGTTGTACTTGTACCTAAGTGGAGCGGCCATCCTGAAGCCTCCCCCGCTGATTGAACCAACTACCGCCTAGTCATGAGACCGTCATCTCATCCACTAAATACTAAAAGGTCCTTTATAGATTTGGGTGCTTGTTGGTCAGTAACATACGAGTACTGGCCGGCTCAAATGCTGGCATCGCCGAGATTAATACAGTCATCATAAGCAATATGTCTGAAATGTGATCCGAATGCATTACAGAGTAAGCCAGCCTACTCCTTACTTTCTTCTTATCTACACTTCAGGCTGCCCCGTTACACTTAAACGGTCGTGAATTAAATGCACTGTTGATGCGACACTAACCGCATGGATTAAATCCTTTAACTCGGACTCCGGCCAGGGTATTCAGACTTTTGAGAGCCAGTGTCATGAATGCTGTTCTTGAAGATGTGCCCAGTGCCCACGATAGTTGTTCAAGCGAAGGCTGCACAGTGCACACTGCACAGTTCACAGCGCACAAGCGATTAGCGAAGGTAAAACATGCTTGCTTTTTCGACGATAAACGTATAAGAAAGAACATACGGGTAATGCATTTGTCTGTGTCTGTGTTTAGGTATCCCCGGCCTGCGGTGTTGGTCGCCTGCCGATGTGTGTCGCTGCCTGGTCCCGGGCCGCCAGGCTGACTGTCCCCTGTGACCACACCCCTCCCTGCTCCCCCGACCCACCGAGACCAGAGCAAGGACCCGCTTCTGGGAAGCTGATTCGGACAATCAATAGTGGGTCGCGACGGCGGCTGGCGGCGGAGGCGGCGGTGACGTGGCCGCGGCCGCGGCCGCGCTCCGACACTGACCCTGTTGGTCTGTCGGTCTGTCGGTCTGAATGTCTGTTGGTCTGTTGGTCTGTTTGTTTATTATCCTGTCGGTCTGTCGGTATGTTGGTCTGTCCGTCTGTATGTTTGTTTATCGGTCTGCCTGTCTGTCTATTGGTCTGTCGGTCTGCCGATTCGGCGAACTGTCGATCTGTCTGTAAGGCGGTCTGTATGTTTGTTTGTTGGTCTGTTGGTCTGCCGGTCTGTCTGTCGGTATGAAGGTCTGCCGGATTGGCTGACCAACTGTCTGTCTGTCCGTCTGTCCGTCTGTCCGTCTGTCCATCTGCCTGTCTATCTGTTTGTCGGTTCATCTGTCGGTTTGTCTGTCTGTCTGTCTGTCTGTCTGTCGGTCCATCTGTCGGTCTATCTGTCGGTCTGTCTGTTTGTCTGCCTATTCTATTGCCTGTTTGTCTGTCCGTCCGTCTGTCTTATCTGTCTGTTTATCGTTAACTTGTCGGTCTGTCGGTCTGTCTGTGGTTTATCAATTTTCTGTTTACCTTTTTACGTGGTAAACTGAAAATGATTTTTTCTATATGACCTTTTTACGACGTTCAATGTCAACGGATAAAAAGGAATGAAAGCCTTGCGTATTATTTCACTCTCAGCTTGACATGATCACAATGATTGAAAGAGTTTTCCATAGACACGACGAAAATATCAATGTTTGTAGCAAAACAGACATTTGCTATGAAAAGTCGTTTACTTTTGTTGCGAGGGAAACGGCAAATTTTAATGAATTTCGGTCACTGCGGGGGGCATATGCACCAGCTGCCCCCTGGAACCGTCCTGGATAAAGTCAACAGGCGGGAGCGTCGATCCAGGACGGTGCCAACAACCACTCGCTGATCTCCAGAAGTAATGCGATCTCCCTTCAATTCCATCCCCAATTTGATTATATTTCCCATGTTCCAAACTTCCAAGCCGCCTCCTTTATACACGTCACTGCTGAAATCGCTGTTCAAATCGCTCGCGACTTCCCCATTACTTATATGCGTCAGAACAATCGCCAGATCCTTTTGTCCGACACGCCCGTTTCTGCAGAGACCACTGCAAGGTCAGCGCATCTGCTCCAAGCAAATGGAACTCTGTGGGGAGCATGTGATGTAACTCGTCAGCTAAAGAACACGAAACTCCAGCTGGCTGAAGGAATGTATTAGGCATCATGACATATGCAATATTCATGCATGCATTTGCTTCAAACAAGTAACGATAAATTCTGAGCGGTCATGAATTCCATGGGCGGTGGGTGATGTATGCCGTTGGGCACAGCCGACCATCCGTCTGCGGAGGGCGGGTCGCCTCCAGGAGTGGTCGGTAATGCGCGCTGTTTTGTCGGACTCGCCGGCAGAGAGCAGCGCTGAGAGTCACTCAATCACGGACGGTGCGCATCGATCACAGCACCAGCCAGCCACCGACAGAGCGACACACACACATCGGCCCGTCAGCGGCCGTCATCGGCGCCGGCGGCTCTGCGGCCGCCCGGATCGGGGGAGGGGGGCTCGGAAAGACACTGCGGCTCGCAGGGGAGCCCTATGACCAGTCCAAACATCAAATACATAGTGTGAATGCTTCGACCAGTACCTAATGATCGTGTTAGGAGAACAATCAATTAATGTGATATGAACACACCACTTGTTTCGTAATGTATGTTCTTGAAGCAGCAGATGCTGCTATAGTGATTTTAACGCCAGAATCCAACTCTCCGTTTTCTCGAATCCTTTTAAAACATCACCATACAAAGATACCACCCCTAGCCTAGTGGAGTGTATCGGCTCCTCTGACGAAGTCTGCTGCCTTGTTTCCAGGTAAACACCCGCGGATGGGAGCCCTGGACGTGTGCCCTTTCATCCCGGTCAGAGGAGTGACTGAGGACGAGTGCATCCAGTGTTCCAAACGGTCAGCAAACTATACACGCATTATCCATATATGCTGCATAGTGCATAATTCTGGAAAGTTTACGATACTCCCCTACAAACTGACCGAAAGTTACGATGAGAAGCATGCGGAGAAGTAATAAGGATCGACTGACGAGCCATGGTTAACATTCAGATGGAGGATATGAAGACAATAAAACTGCGTGTATATGACCATCGTAAAACCATGAGGCGCGCGTGTGTCTGCAGATTCGGTGAGCGGCTGGCCGCAGAGCTGGGCGTGCCGGTGTTCCTGTACGGAGCGGCCTGCAGCCGCGGCGAGTACCGGCGCACCATGCCGCAGATCCGCGCCGGGGAGTACGAGGCTCTCTCTGACCGACTGCAGGACGAGCGGTGGGCGCCCGACTTCGGGCCCGCCCAGTTCGTACCGAAATGGGGCGCCACCGTCACCGGCGTCCGAAAGTTCCTCATCGCGTACAATGTCAACATCCTCGGCACCAAGGAGCAGGCGCACAGGTTAGCGGAGCTCGATGGACGAATGTGTCTATCTTCAACAATCACCAGTCTAAAGGGAACGTTCAGATCACCCTTTTGCTTACCGATCGCAAGGGTCACACATATGACGGCATGACCGTTATTGCACTGCATTTCCCATCGCTGTCTGATGATTTCTCTGATCTAATTATCGCACAGTGAGTGACATTGGACGCTGTTGCTGCTCTGTGGATAACAGGGTGAGACTGCATTTCATCTGCATACCAAATGGAATAAATCACAAGTCGCATTACTGCCCAGTTAATAGAAACGAAGCTAAAGCGGCGCTCGATCGCTTTGGCAGCCAGCATGTCGCGTTCCAATCGGAAACGACCAGCGCGATGTGATTGCATGTATTGTAGGAATGTATACTGTATAGTATGTGTGTTATATGTAAGTCGTTCTGGCCAGGATCGCGCTGAACATCCGTGAGGGAGGTCGCGGGCCGAGCTCGCCCGGCCGTCTGCGCTGCTGCCAGGCCATCGGCTGGTATCTAGATGAGGCCGACATTGCCCAGGTCTCCATCAACCTGACCGACTATCAGGTCACACCGCTGCACGTCGCCTTCGAGGAGGTGCGTGTACCCGTCGGCCGTCGGTATCGGGCCAGTCTACCGACAGACAGATGTAACAGATACAAATTGTGAGTCATTGCTCAATGCTCAGTGAGTCTGATCAGTGCACTGATTACGGCACATGCACATTGCACAAATTATTATGAATGATTACGTATGTGTCTTCTCAGTGTAAAATGAGCGACGTCGCGCTGAAAGACGCCGGCTTAACATTGTCTGTAGGTATTTGTGCGTGTGTCACGGATCTGTGTCCTTTGCAGTGTAAGACGGACGCGGCGGCGCTGAAACTGGTTGATTTTACGCTGTCTGTGTCTTTTGCAGTGTAAGACGGACGCGGCGGCGCTGAAGCTGGCCGTGGCCGGCTCGGAGGTGGTCGGCCTACTCCCCCTGGACGCTCTCCTACAGGCTGCCGACTTCTACATACAGCGGGTGAGTCAGTGACACAACAAAGTGAGAAAAAAATAAGTGAGGTTGAAGGACCACCGCAGTCGCACCCTGATAGCTCGAGTGGGTGTATGAGTATTATCAGTCTGTTTCTAGCCAAACTCGTAGATTATGTAAAACGGTGACTTGTATGAAGAGTAGCTAGACCGACCTTTGCTGCGGAAACAGTGGATGACTCAGAGAGAGTTATCATGGGAGTCGCTTCTTCAATGAAACCATGAGATGGGTAAGGGGCATCGGTTTGTCTTTACCCAAACAATAAATTTGGAACCGGACAATCGAAGGCATCAAAATCCAGGTATACAGAGTTAAGTATATCAGCTGTGACACCACGTTGTCGCAGTGATATGTTTTATTTTTCACATTTGTCCCGCTGCCGCGTGCAGAGCTGCCCACGCTGACCCTCGTGTTCATACGCCCGTCTACAGGAGAACCTGTTTATCCTGGAGGAGCGGCAGAAGGTCCGGCTGGCCGTGGAGCGGCTCGGTCTCAGCTCAGTCTCTCCGTTCGACCCAGAGTGAGTACCCGATACCCCCCCCCCCCCCCCCGATCCCATCCTGCAGTGTTCATTAGCGCAGCCAGGGCAGCCGGCGGCCAATCAAGCGGGGTGAGGGTGGAAAAACCGCCGACTGGTCATGCTTGGCTGGAAGGGCTAGCAGGAAGCAACTGTACGAGGAGCTCTAAATAAACTTCCACCCTGGCATCTGGTGCAAGTCAAAAAACAAAATAGTTCCCGATGTCACTGAGTTTTATCCGCGCCCTGCTCGCAGAGGGGTCGTGCATGAACGTCTCCCCTGTTCGCGTGTTTTGGAGCACGGCTAAAAACAACACCGCTGCTTTTTGCAATGTCCATCTCCCTCTGCACATTGCATGTGTCCACGAATGACGTGAAAAAATCGAGTATAAACTGTGTCACTTACAAGGCCAGTTAATCAGACTAGGCACTGCGCAACGTGACTGATGATGGCAGAATTATTAAACAAAGCAATCATCATAACTGCAGCGCTTTTTTTAATTTTACTTCCGGGGTATTGGGAAAGTTACAAGCTGGCAATTAGCCAGATCTTCGTTTTACTTTACTTAAATGCCGGCTATGTTATTCCGGCCCAAGGCAATATCAAGAACAAAGTTTACGTTAGACCGGCTCATGTGAAGACTGATTGAGCTGCTTTGGAGCGTTCCATACTCACGATTACGAAACGGCAATACCTATGAAACACGCACGTAATGATTCTGGCATATCGGACAAACCATTCAAATGAAACGAATCCATAAATTTACAATTGTTCAAAGTTCGCCTCGAATCGACAACTTATGTCTAGTGGTCGACCTTCTTTAGATCAAATGATATTTGTAAAATATGTCTTTCTGTGAGGCCGATAAAAAGCAGCATGATTGTGAACAGTTCACTGGCGTAGAATCAGTTGACCAAAAGCCGTGGCAGATAAACATTCGGGTAAAAATCGGAAGGCTCTAAGTGAAAATACGTACCTAAACTGATACGAAAAGCAAAAAGTCGGGAAGATTTGGAACATAGATGAAGAGTACAGCTGAAGCTAAGATGACCTTGGACCCTGGATAGCAAGCAGCTCAGTACCTCTGGCACCTACGCGACCTGCCCTATGTAAGAGCGCACATATATCGTGTGATATCCAGAGCCATCCCCGCTCTCTGATGCTGTACGTTTAACTTGGCGCGATCTTCAGTGACCCACAGCGCCACCATCCCGAATATCGGAGACTCGACCCAAATGACCGATGACCGAAGCCGTTCTGACGCCACATTTGTTCGAATGTTTCTGGCTCTGGTCGGGCAAAGTTGTGTGATGGCCTGTCAAAGAGCGCCAGTTTCTTCTGCGCCAACGCTTAGCTCTCTACATACATTTACGCCGCAGCTCTCAGCCAAAAATCTTCCACCGACGAGGCTTTGTCCCTGGTCGTGACGATACCAAAGTGGGGTAGCCGTTCTCCGGATTACGATGGCAGTTTGAGTTTGATGTTATTGTTCATGGTCGTGTGTGTTTTGTTAGCGCCAGTCTCAGTGTCGATGCCGGTGGTCAATATCGTTGTCGGATAGAGGTCAGTCCGCCCGGAGCACCCCCTCCCCTCCCTCGCCCCTCAGCAGGCTCGCCCGACACTGATCTCAGTCCCTCCCGGCAGTAAACGGATCATCGAGTACTGCCTTCCGCCGGCGAGCGGCGGCCGGCTGGCCGCCCTGCCAGTTTCCCAGTTTGTCCGAGAGGTGGCAGCACGCAGCGCCGCTCCAGGGGGCGGCTCGGTCGCCGCCCTCTGCGCAGCTCTGGTGAGTCACCTCAGTGGATCATAGATGTGGAATTATTTAGTGCACTATCTTGAGCCAATCTTCAGATGACAGATATTTCTACAGTTATCAGAGCTCCTTTGCTTTAACAACGATAGTATGAGTTGCATGGGAAAGCGAGAATGGTGAATAAAATACCCAAATGTGACGTTGCGTCAATCAGCATTTGGGAGGTGTCGTCAGTCGTCACCTTAATAAGTGGACGGGTGTGGGCTGCCCGGGCTGCCGGACAGATTCAATAGCGACAACTGCAACTGTCACTTCTGGTCAGAGCAGCTGTCGCACAGCGCCTGAGCGGTGATCTCATCTCAATGTCCGCCCCCGACACCCCCATCCGTGCAGGGAGGGGGATGACGCGGACGGTGTGGCGGTCATGACAAGACATTGACTGCACGTCACAGCCAGACATACACTGATCTCACCCCACCCGAGCCTGCACGTCACGGCCAGATATACAGACACTGGTCTCGCCGGGTGCCTGGAATCGCACGTCACAGACACATGTTTACCACAAACTGACCTACATGTATGCATACTTCTACATTACAGCAGTGCCCTGATTACAGTCATGCAAAGGCCGGCCTCAGCCGTCCAGGACTACGCGTCACAGCCAAACATGCACCACAGACATACAGTAATCCATTCCCCAGTCTCCAGTCTCTGCATCCGGAATCACAGCTCACAACTCAGATTTACACCGACCTCAGACCACCCCATCCGTGGGACCGTAACTGCATCCTTCATAAACTGTATCACCAATGACAAACACTTTGGCAACAAAACCCGAGCTTGAAACCCACAACCTTGACACTTCACACTCCTCCCAGTAATGTATCTTCATCCATCTCACTAAGCCATTGACCGTATCCGACTTTGTGAACTCTCCCCCTCCCCCGCTGTCGTTATCCGCCAGGGGGCGGGTCTGGCCAGCATGGTCGGTAAGATGACGTACGGAAAGCGCCAGTGGGAGCACCTGGACTCTGAGATGCGCCGGCTCATCCCCGTGTTCCACCACGAGGTCGACGAGCTGGTGAGGGCCGTGGACGACGACACGGCCGCTTTCGGCGACTACATGGTGAGTGAGCCGAGACGATTACAGATCGCGAACGGTGCACAGCGTAACGCTGTCACAGGGGTGGGTGGGTGGTTTGGCGACCGATTGGTCGAGTCGCGGTCAGATCGACCCAGGCTCGTTACGACTGTTTCGATACGATTTGGTTCTACTGAGACAGACGGGATCAGGTGTCGTGCGTCTGGGTCTGGTTTGACTGGGAACTGCTGGGTCGATGGCTGGTTTAACTGTTATTCGGTAAGTGTCAGCCCAGTGATTCGAGGTCCAGCTTGAGTTTGACCTCGTCCGGTGCTCTGTGAAAATTTGGTCGGGGCACAGTGAAAATTGTGAAAATTGTGAAACTTTGGTCTGACCATTGTCCGATTCAGACAGGCAGCGCTGAAGCTGTCACGTTGGGTCCAGTCTGACTGTGTCTCGGTATGTACCGACAGGCGGCGCTGAAGCTGCCGCGCGCCACCGAGGAGGAGACGGCCGCTCGCCAGGCGGCGCTGCAGGCGGGTCTCCGCTCAGCAGTTGCCGTGCCGCTGGGCCTGCAGCGGCGCGTGGACCGACTCTGGGAGCCGCTCTCCGAGCTGGCGCCGCTCGGCAACATCGCCACCAAATCCGACCTGCAGGTCAGTCTTAGCACCACCAAGTCGGACCTGCAGGTCAGTCTTAGCACCACCAAGTCGGACCTGCAGGTCAGTCTTAGCACCACCAAGTCGGACCTGCAGGTCAGTCTTAGCACCACCAAGTCGGACCTGCAGGTCAGTCTTAGCACCACCAAGTCGGACCTGCAGGTCAGTCTTAGCACCACCAAGTCGGACCTGCAGGTCAGTAACATCGCCACCAGGTCCCACCTGCAAGTCAGCCATGGGTACAGGCGGCTACAGCAAACATGCATACCAATTACCAAATATGGAGATACCTCCAGAGAAATTATATCTGTGTGATGATGTCGTGTCAGAGATCATATAATAGAGGGATCGGCCATGAGACGGCAACTGCCGAGCCACCGTGTCATAAATACCTGATCAACCCGAAGGAGAGTCCCAGTGAGCACCTGCCGCCACCTGGTATAAACGGACATTCGGAAGAGGTTCGGTAACTCATCTGTTACGTGTGGTGCCTAATTCCGGAACCCTTTGTGACCGTGACCGTGACCGGGGTCGGGTCTGGGGTTGACAGGTGGCGGCGCGGTGCTTGGAGACGGCCTCCTGGGGCGCCTTCCACAACGTCTCCATCAACCTGAAGGAGACCGAGGACGTCGCGTTCCGGGAGCAGACGCTGCAGGAGGCGCGCCAGCTGGCCGACCGGGCCACCGCGCACAGTCGGCAGGTGCTCGACACGCTGGAGAAACGCGCCGAGTGACCTGGCCTGGGTCAGTCAGCGGACCAAGTGACCTGGCCTGGGTCAGCCAGCGGACCGAGTGACCCGTGGCCTGACCTGGGTCAGACAGTGGGCTGGGTGACCCAGTGACCTGACCTGGGTCAGACAGTGGGCTGAGTGACCTGTAACCTAACCTGGGTACGTCGGCGAACGGAGTGACCTAACCTGGGTTAGCCGGCGGGCTGAGTGAGTGACCTGTGAACTCGCCTGACCTGGGTTAGCGGTCCGGCGTCCTCCGGTGCTGGATACGATGGAGCAGTGGCTAGATTGCCCGTGACCTGACCTCGGACAATCAGCGGTTCAGTACCCTTATAATACACTGCCACTTGATATTATAAGGTCAGGTTCAGGTCAGTCGCATCTGATTAGGTGCCCTTGCATGTTGGACATAATGGAATATCGGAGTGAGTAGCCCTTTGACCTGGCCTGGGTTGGCCAGCGGTACATACACTGATCTAAAATGACGGACGTACCGAGCGGTGGGCCGATCCTCTACGGTATGGGCTAGATCGTGTTAAATATTTTCTTGTTAACATTGTGTATTCAGAGTGGAATTCGGTGAAGATTATGGGTTGAAATGTGGAGCACCAGGGCGGTGCATTTATACCGAGTGCAATTATGAAGCGTGGGTTCAATACAAAATGAAAATAGGAGAATGTTGTTTTTATTTAGGTACCGTCCGACAAGTAGCAGCATTTCCTCTACCGTCGAACAGGCAACAGCCATTTGCCATCGAGAAAACCGCGAATCTTTCAGGCCAAGTGACAAAAAACGACTTGGCAGATAAGCAGACTGCACATTGCACAAGGCGTCCTCAGATTTTGTGACCTTAGCAAATTTGTGGATTTGGAAAAACGGTTCACCAAGCACGGCACTATCCACAGTAAGATTAGGAAAGCATCTTAAATTGACTAATGATTTGTCTCTTTTGTCCATAAATTTCAACGTCGTCGCTTATTTCAGTTTTAACTGCACCAGCAAAACTACAGTACCTATTCAATATACAAAGCTCAAACACTACCTGGATATGCGACCGAACTCAACGGGTACCTGACATTCGATGTGAAATAGAAAAGGGCATCGATCCCTATAAATAGCTGTTGAACACCAGCTCACGCTAGAATACTGCTACTGACATTTGTGGATACGACGCATTTACCCAGCGGTGGAAGCCAGAGCCCGAGCCCGGGCTTTTAAAAACGTGTAGGTACCCAAACGGACTGAAATCGTTCGCGGTTCGAACAGAGCTCGAATGTAACGCACAGGCATACACAGCGGGAAATAACATTTATTGATAAATGCGGACTTTTTAAATAATATGTGAACACTGAATAGTATGCAAACAATAACATTCATCATTGTTCTAAACCAGAAGACAGCGCAGATCACAACGATTAAACGTAACAACAAAACAACTGTTACCTATGATAGCGGCAATAATGTAAACAACAAAATCAAAGCACACCGCCATAGCAAATCGAAACGAGTGTGTGCAAGCTGCAACAGCTTGCTGGGCATAATAAAGTTGCATCACTTGGCAAACAAAATAAATAATAGGTACATGCGAATAATCTGGGCCGACAAGATGTCGTCGTCACGGAGGTAATCGTTTACAACTGCGAGTCTCAACAACTGAGCGACGTCGGGAAACAGGGGTCAAACACTGCACAACAGGGACTCTGTTTCCGAGATCAGTGGGGCCTAATTTCTCCAGTATCATCGCATAGCGACGTCAGGAGACGTCGGCAAGTCATGAACAGCGGCAAATCACGGAGACAGGTATCATAACGGAGACACATGAAAATCACGGCGACACGGGCAAATCACGAAGACATCGGCAAATCACAGAGGCACGGACAAATTGCGGAGATACGGGCAACTGTCAGAGACACAGACGTATCACCGAAATACGAACAAGTCACAGAGACACGGTGATGGGCACATCACTGAGACACGGGTTGCCGTTATATCACAGACGGAGTCACATTGGAAGCATATTTTTCAACCACAGCCGACAAGTGTTCAGATGTTATCGGATAGAGCTCACGATTTAAGGCCTATACAAACGGCTAAAGAGAATCAGCCATTGCCGGTATCATCATCAGCACGTAAATAAATGGTTATCTTGCATCGAAAACAGAGCAGACAATCACCGCCATTCAGTTCAGAACAATGTAGCGAGATCAGCCCTTCGGCAGAGCACTAATTCGCTACCGCATTCAGGTTCGCACTCAGTAGTTCTCAGGTTGGTCTAATATCCGCTCGCCAGCCGCCCGTCCGCCCGGCCGGCTGTCATGCTGCCGTACGATCAGCGGCGCAGCGCGCTGTGGGCAGCAGGTCGGCCGGCTGCCGCGCTCACGAGCTATCGCACCGTGCTGTCAGCGGCGGAGGGCGCTGGCGGGCGCTGGCGGGCGGCAGGTCGGCCAGCTAGGCTGCCGTTCTGGAGGCAGTGTTAGCGCTGGCGGAGGGCGCTGGCGGGCAGCAGGTCGACCAGCACCACCTCCGTCAGCTGGCGCAGGTCCTCGGCCGGGATCAGCGTCAGCTCGGCCAGCAGCACCAGCACCGGCTCGCTGCTGGCGCGGCGCACCAGGAACGCAGCGGCGGCCAGCGCGCCGGCGGCCAGCAGCGGCGCGTCGGCCAGCACGGCGGCGAACTGGCGGCGCGCCGGCCCCACGCCCAGCTGCGCGCGGCCCGTGGCGCGCCGGTAGACGGTCAGCAGCAGCTGATCGCGGCGCGCGCAGCAGGTGCGCAGCAGTCGGACGGCGGCCGACGGCAGCGCCGGACACAGCGGCTCCAGCAGCGCCGGCTGCTGGCGCGCGGACATCGCCAGCAGCGTCTCCAGGGCCTCCAGTGCGGTGGGGCCGCTCACCTGCCGCACCGGCCGCACCGTGTCGGTGGCCGCAGCCGCAGGCAATCATACATTGCACAGTATTGTGAAGGACTGATGCGAGTTGCCACATCACATTGGTGCATATACTCGTAGGCATTATACAGTGAGGTACGGATTTAGAAAAATGAGCTGGCCAAGTATGAAATCGTTTTCCAACCGATAAATATCGTTTTCCAAACAATAAATAATTATGCTGCTACGCAGATCGAAATCAATGGTAGATGCCGACTTTCCATGAAGGCATAGCATACACGAAGAATGTCGATGCATTCTCCCCTAGCGATATTTTTATAACGGCATTCATCTTTTCTCTTTCTTCATCTCCCACTACAGCGTTTCCGTTCTAGTGGAATCGTCTGATCTCATTTCTATTTATAAATCGGCAAAATCGGACCATGCCATAGCTTATTTTTTACCACATTGCCGGTGACAGCTTTGAAACTTTCCGTGAAACACGAGAAAAAATGCCGGAAAGTGACCTCTAGTGCTCGGTGTAGCGTATTGGAGTACGCACTTCAAAGATGAAGGTAAAACTGTCGAAATGTGTGCCAGTAGGTATCGAGAACAGCCTCTCAACCGAGGCTCCCGCAATCGCAAAAAACGGTTCCTTGTTACGGCTCATAACAAATTGAATTGAACGACAAAGCTTTTCATAACAGTAGTCGGCCGCGGGTCCACTATAACCTCATATCCGGTCAGCATGAACAGTAGCCGGTTATAGTGACCCCGGGAGTAGTGAACACTGAACAGCTGTCTCTTAAAAATGTATCCGGCCAACTTATGTATAGTCAACAACATATACTGGCCAATCAGTACGGTCAAGATGATCGCATTAGATAAATTCAACGCATTTTTTGTATAGACAGGGACATTTGTATGTATACTGTATACTGTGTATAGTTGTAGCTTCAATTTTTTTTTTTTTTGTTTTATATCAGTGATTCTAAATGCTGAGTTATAAAGTCAAGGGCAGTTCAGGCCATCGGATTTGCGGTACACTGGGATTCGTAAATGTCGGATTTTGCATAGATTCGTTCAATTTGCTCAATTATTAGCGAACATTTTATAGTACCGTCCAAGTTCAATCTCATCAACATTTATCATATACAGGGGCGTCGCCGACGGGGGGGTCGGGGGGGTCGCGACCCCCCCACTCGTCAGAACCGGGGGGGTCGACCCCCCCACTTTTGGCGATGCTGAGTATGCTTTTTTTTAGCTATCATGCCAGGGAAGTTGGCGTCAGCAACATCAACAAATACAACGTCAGATTCAGAATCGCTTCAAGAGCTCCCTAGTCCCTATTGCTTATAGGTCAATAAGCTGTGGGCTAGAACATCCAGGGGTAGCCAGTAACAGTTGGTAGCATTAGGCCAAATGGGCGCTCAAAACCTACTACCCCATTGGGTTTCCATGTAAAATCGACCTTTTTCAAGCGAGCCCCATACGTAAGCTAAAAGAGAAAGTGCCAATATTATTGTGGGGAAAGGTAGCCTCAAGCTTCCTCTACAACCTTTCTATCTAGCGTTTTTCGATGCGGAGGCCATAACAGGTCCAAAAAGCATTGGGCGCTGCCCGAGGTACCAAAAGCCCCTCCATGAGAGCACAAGCTCCTGCGCATGCGCACTTTGCCTCAACCCTGTACTATCGTAAATTAGTGATACTGCTCACGGACTCGATCGGCCAATCAGCATCCCCGATTGCATTCATAGATGTCGCTAGCATCACGTAAACCCTGCGTGCGAACACGTTTTAAGAATGAAACAGCTGCGCCATTTCTGCCTTCCATTGATTCCTTCCATCTTAGTGTCAACTATACACTTTTCGACTAACTTTAGACTAAGTTTTAAACAATGGTTAGTATGTTATTTCTGGTACATATAATTAAAAAATAACTGCTTTATGAATTTGGCTTTACTCGTCAGAACGGAATACTCTATTTTTTCCATATTCAAAAAATATATCACCTACCATGTAACTCAACCAGGTAAAATTGGCGCTTTCCGCGTCGTTGGTGTACCCGTTGTTCTATATACCCTGAGAACATCAGCGTGACAATATGATTCTAGTCCCTTTTTATCCCTCAAATGAGCGAACGCGTCAAAACTGACCCAAGCGTTCGTCTGATTGTCAAAATAATGGTTGCAGTCGATTCTTCCGATGACGTACCTATCAGTAACTACGAGGTACCTGGCTAGCCTCAGCCCTGCTACCCTCGGACCTGCCTGCATAGGGGAAATGGGGTCAATGGTGGATCCCTCTGCAGAGGGTGGATCCCTCTGCAGAGGGATCCACCATTGACCCCATGGGGCTTTCCTAATAAGACGCGCAGAAAGGAGTATATTGCAACGAAACTTCCAATGACCTCAAGGTAATGTTTTTTACACCTATTCTAAAAAAAATGCCCTGATTCGAATATGGATGAGCTTGGTTAACTTTTTTGAGTTTTATGCGTGGTTCACACCGGATCCGTAATGACCGTTACGTTCCGTAATGAATACGGTGGCGATTAAAAAATATCTCGAAAGTGGAGGGCACAATGTAACGCGCATGCGTAGTTCGATTTTTTGACGCCGTAACGCCGTAATGGTTACGGATTCGGTGTGCACCGGGAATTGTCATCGCTGAGCGTCACCGTTCGAATCAAGTGCGCCAAAGCTCTATTTTGTTTATAGGCAAGCGGAAAATGGGCTAAAGCCAAGAGCTGTTTTTAATATCAGAGCGCCAGAATGTAGACTTGTTTTACTCTCTTCCTTTTAATTTGTTAATTTCACTCTGACACAGCGGTCTGCAATTGTATCGAGTCATATCATTGTTAATTAAACGCCGGTGGGCAGAACACTGGACGGAGATTCTCGCATTATTTCTTGCATTACAAGAGGGTATGTCTATGCCCGTCAACGCTGAAGTTTATTCCTTACATTCTTTGCTATTCGTGGGTGGTGGGAATACTAGCGGACGCCAGAATCTGCATCGTATACCCTCTGCTCGATTGGCTTGCCAAGAGTCAATGTGGATTCAAACGTCTGCAAATATCTACAAGTCCAAGCATCAAATTTAGCAAGTAGCAGGGACAATATGGCCGGTGAACTTTGCTCAGAACTCCATGAAACTCAGAACTCAGAATTCCACATACAAGATACAAAGTAAGCCGTGAGCGTTACACGCTGAGGGCATGCTCACAAGAAATAATAATTATTGGCAGGTTGATTCGAGCTAAGGTAAACGGGTCCGCACGTGCGGAAAATGTCATTAAAAAGGGTAAGCACGCGCACGTGTGCAGACGAATACGCTCGCTGACCTGTGAGCCGTGAGGTCTACTAATATGCATGGTGTTATTCAGCATACTAACATAAGCTCTATCGGCCCAGCCGATTTGCGGTTATGGAAAAAGGGTGCGCACGTGCGCACGTGCTAACCAATACCCTCGCTGACCACTACAATCTGCAGGTCAACATGGTGTCATTCGGCATACTTAATATGAGCGTTATCGGCCCAGCGGATCCCCAGATATGGAGAAGGGGTACGCACGTGCGCACGTGCAAATCAATGTCTTTGCCAACCCGTGCAAACTGCTTATAACATGGTGTTATTCAGCATACAAAATATGAGCGCTATCGGCCCAGCGGATCCCCAGACATGGAGAAGGGGTACGCACGTGCGCACATGCAAATCAATGTCTTTGCCAACCCGTGCAAACTGCTTATAAACATGGTGTTATTCAGCATACAAAATATGAGCGCTATCGGCCCAGCTGATCCACAGATATGAAAAAGGGGTACGCACGTGCGCACGTGCAAATCAATGTCTTTGCCAGCCCGTGCAACATGCCTAAAAACATAGTGTTTTTCACCATCCTTAATATGAACGTTATCAGCCCAGCGGATCCCCAGATATGGAAAAGGGGTACGCACGTGCGCACGTGCAAATCAATGTCTTTGCCAGCCCGTGCAATATTCATACTTACATGGTGTCCTCTAGCATACAAAATATGAGCGCTATCGGCCCAGCAGATCCCGAGATATTAAAAAGGGGTGTGCACGTGCGCACGCGCTGAAGGAATTCAAAACCGTTCAAAGGTCACCGGATGTGTAGTGGGCACCCAGCCAAAACAACAAACAAATTTTGAGCTGTATCGCTTCAGCCGTTCCCGAGTTATGGAATGACGAGCTCTTCTGGAACCTCTCACGTCGCACGTGGCACGCGCTGTAACAGGCACTCATGAGTTTTATGGATATGACAGTTCCATGAAGAAAGGATACATCCCCTCTCCAAAGAAGACCGCTCATCAAACAGTCAAACCGTTTTGGAAATACATGTCAACAATAGTCATTACGGCGGCCGGTCGGGCCGAAAAGTTCAATTTTCCCAACTTCTGTTACGTTCCGTAACGAGTACGGTGGACGCTGCCAGTTTACGGCGGCTGGTTGCCACATTTCAACTTCGTCTAGAAAAGTCGCAATGCTTGGGGAATCTTGAGAAATGTCTAGCTCATTACGGCCGTAACGGTTACGGCGTCATTACGGATCCGGTGTGAACCACGCATTATTTGCTTCCACTTACAAGTGTGGTTTTTGGGGCTGATTTCGAGTTTAGCGCCCGTTTGAACCGTTTGAAGTAGTTTTGATAAATGGTGGTAATGTAACATGTTACGAAGCTATCGTTGGTGGTTGTCAGTCACCCACTCTAGATGGCCGGCAGGAAGCCTGCTGGTCGACCTGACCTGACCCGACCCGATCTACCCAAAATGCATGGAGTCATCATTTTTGTTCAAGACTAACATCAAACTCGTACTCGGGACCCCGATAACAGCTACGGCTCGCTAAGTTCTAGCAGACGGCCAGATTTTTCCTACTTTTGGGCGTTGACCTAAGATGACCCGGCCAAGACCTTGAAATTGGGCATCATTGGCTTTCTCTCATCACGGGCAGCATTCTCGCTCTTCCACGAAACTCTACCTCGATCAGGGGCCGGAAGCATGCCTTAGCGTTACGTTGGTAAGCGTTTTACCTTAGCGACCCGTAAAATACGAATAAGAGCTAGCCTACAGCAACACAGAAAGCGTATTCGATAGCTTTTTTAAAGCTCTTTCGCCAACTTCGCCTCAGATATGAATTCGGGTCTATGGCTTGTGTACCATAGAGTTCAAACAGCTAAACGGACGGATTTTGCCGAAACATTTGTTATGTAACAACCTATGATTCAGTGAATGTGTGCCAATATTCATGTTAGTGAATATGCCAACATTCAACAGTGAAATGTGCCAACATTCATGTTATCACCATCGTTTTTGTTTCGTCGAAACACGTCGCATGGCTTACAATTTGAACTTGAATAGAAAACTTGACATCAGGTAAAGGTCATGACCTGACTAGAAAAGAACCTGCTACATATGGATCGATCTGTGTTACTAAGCTGAACACACTCCAGGTGCTGTCATCGCTCTACAACGTCTCCATTAAAAGTTGTTGTCGAAAATGTGTTAGAGACCTTTGATGACCTAATCACTGGCCATTCCAGTCACCATTGGTCATTAGCTGCACCTTGTCTCTAAAATGAACAAGGTGCCATGGCTACAAAAGAATCTAGCGTTTTTAGCATATTCTTTCAAAGCAGAAGGCATCGTGCTTTTTCCCATATCTTATCATGATTGGTGAGGTCACATAGCTATTTGACCTGACTTCACTTCTCAGATGTAAAATCCCAGATCCATGAACTGTTGGCACTTATAATCCCATTCATTACACCAAATTTCAGACTTACAGGAGTCAGGAGATAATCTATAGGAATGACAAGATTGCAGTTTTAAGAGGCATTAAAACTGAACTTGCCATGACATTGTGACTTGACCTCAGGTGACCTGTGCTTGATTTTTGTGCACGATGCAAAATTGATGTACAATAAGATATACCGCTGCTTTCGCGGCGCTTTTCTCCGGGCACACGAAAAAACCGGGAATGTGGCTAAAAACACCCCTACCCATCAACACGAAGACCGGAAACCCGACCCCCCCACTCAAAAATCCGTGGCGACGCCCCTGATCATATACTATAGCATTTATATAAAACATCTACTGACGCATATGTATAGCTTCTTTTCGGATCATTCTCTGGGATGTAAATATGCTACTCGAAAGTCGAGTAACATATTTACATCCCAGAAAATCAACCGAAAAGAAGCTATACATATGTAATTTCCTGGGGAAAAAAAATGACTTTTAAAAAATCAGAACAATCTATTGACGCATCAGACGTAACAACTCGGTACGTAAAACATCACATTTGGAAGGCTGCATCAGCGTCCATACCGGTAGTTTTAACCTTCATTGTGATACATAAAGTTAAGCCAATTACATCAAATTAACTTATCGAATTTAATATTTCATTGATATATTTAATTGAGATTTTCCTTTCATGGCAGCAGTATTTAGCCTTCGATTTATTTTTCATGCTTCGCTTTTGTTCCCGTTTCAATGCATGCAATGTTCGTGTTTGGTGCTCGGAAGTAGGTATGAAAAGCTTCATATGGTTCCGAGGGCCTATTTTTATCACTCCAGATTGGTCGCCGTTTTTCTTACACCACCCGTCAACCGCGAACTGGCTGGCAAGGAACCCGGCGATTAAACATAATCAACCGGGGGATCTAGTCGGGACAACGAGAACTTACCTTGTATTTCAGTGTCTTGAGGATCCGGACCTCGGAGTTGACCACGCTCTCCAGACTGTAGCAGTGCTTCACCTCTCGCAGAAGGCTCTTGACTCTCTTCGTGGTGAGGATCTGTAAACGGCAGAGGCGCAGACAAATGACATAAATGGCGGGCCATGACCAAATAAGGGACTATAGGGGGAATTAAAGCCCAATGAGAAAAACACCTAAGCCACGGTTAGAGTTCCAACTGTAAACTTCAGTTTCGCTATACGAGCTATTGAATTAAAGAAAAGGGCCGGGTCTTTTAATTTCACATGGACGTTGCATCATGATTCCAGTTTACATTATTAACGTTCCCGTCAACCAGCGTTCCAATGAGCCTGTGATTGCTTCGGAATATCAATATCCGTACCTTGTAATGAAGTGCCAGCTTAGACGATATTTGTATGCATGAAAGCATCCTCAGAATGGCCTGGCTTCGTATGCGTTCTAGCAAGTTCTTCCACTCTTTTTGCCGGCTGTCCCGTTCTACCTTGGTTACAATGTACTGGTGCATCTCCGCCATATGTGTCTCCATAAACCTGGGGAGCACACGCACAAACACGGTTATACAACGTCAATTACGAGTCAATGCAAACGAAACCTACTTTAAAAAATGATTATCACTAAAGATAAAAAGTCAGGTCGACCACATCCGCATCTGAAACGACGTAAGAGCGACTTCTGAACTACATATTCAACCAAAAGTTATCTTTACATTTTCCCGTTTATATCACCGCTGTAACTTCCACAAAAGTTCGACGCGGCAATTGAACCGGCGCGTTATGTGCTCAGTCTCAAAGCGGAACAAGTGATCATCATTATCATCACAGGCCAGGATTTATCGATAAATCGTCATACATAACTAAATTTCGTACCATTTTACTATGAACTGATTGAACTTGCTGAACTGGTCGATCTGACTGGTCTGACTGAACCGATTGAACCAACTGAATGAACTGATCTGCCCACTGGCTGAATGAACGGCCCACTCACCGCTCGAAGAGCTGAAGCGCCCGGAAGAAGACGGACGGAGGCTGCCCGAGCCGCCGAGTGAAGTACAGCAGCAGGTGGCCGGTCTCCGGGGCGCCAAACACCCCGTAATGGGCCAGCAGGTCATCGGCGGGCAGCGCGGCCGGCTGGCGCAGCGTCTGACCCCACTCTTGTAGTAACACGTCTGGGTGAGCGATACAGAGATCACGGTCACTGTGTCTGTCACAGTGGCCAGTCACACATGCCGACAGGTCACAGTAACACACAGACATGGATACAGACACACAGACACAGCGTTCACACTTACACCAACACGGTGGTCAACCACACAAACGCAGGGGTCGCAACCACACTGACACAAATCAAAATGTCACGGTAACACAAACACAGTCACACAGTCACAGGCACAGATACAATACACACACCTTTTCATCGTACGGTAAAACGGTATAAACGGGCGACTTTTCTGAGTGGTCCACTCACCTAGAGCCGAGTCGTCGATCAGTTTAGAGTGATCCAGGGAGTACTGCGCCGCTCCGTCGGTACTGCTCTGGGCCGGGTCGGCCATCACGGCAGTCGGACGCTTCCTGATCTTGGTTTGGCTGGTCAGGTCAGGTCAGCAGCGCACAGAACGATCCGTGACCCCAGACCTGGAAAACAGAACACGACGTTTTAAGTATATGCTAAAGTCAAAATCCATGCGATACGTTTTAGACAAAAAAAAAGTCCTATTTTCTTCCATACGATCCCTCGTGTGCTTAGCTTCGCCTGTCTACCGTCTAGCATTCAGCTAAGCTATCGTGGCAAACTAAGGCTGAGAGACGCTCAAGTTTGACCATCGCTGGCGCAGTGGGAGGGTGACATGACCTCATCCTCCCGGCTCCTCTGAGGCTTTTTGGATACCGTACCGTTTGTCAGTGCCAGCTGAAATATCCAGAATCCTTCAAAGTAGATACTCTTTGCCGTCGCTCTTGTGTCAGATCAAGTGACATAAATGTAGGTAAGTCACGTGCTTTAGGAAAGAAAATGGGACTCGATGTACAAGTTTATTACACATCAAGTGCAATATGATATTAGAGATATGGCTCGAGATATCGAGCCTTATTTTTTTCCTCGGCACGTGACATACATTTAGGGATGTCTTTTTGATTTGATGGACACGAGACATTTCGCAAAGGTCACTTCCGCTTACACAGGTCACGGAGCTATAACGTCATGAATGGCCGACTGGCTTCAGAACACCTTTGCCATCAAAAACAACCTGAATGGCACTTGATCAGCAAAAAAGTCACGATGGACAAGATGAAATGGAAAGAAGATGGACGGGTAGGTAGTCATCGTTACACCGTCCATTGACATCTTTGATGGATGGATCCTTTTTTGCCGCCATGCTGCGAATGGCTGACGATCTGCCCGGACACTGGAGAGGGTAGCGTGGAACTGGTTGTCATGGTATTGTTATCATGCTAGTAGGCATAGGATGGGTATGGAGAAGATACCGACGGTCCAGCCGGCTTAGAAGATAAGTGGGATGCAGATTAACCCCAGTAGACTGTGTTCGATGACGGTGCTGACTGCTGAGGCGACCGGTCTCCGTGCCTCTCTCGTGATCGTTGGTGGAAAGGTGTCCGTCGTAAGGCCATCAAGAGGAAAGTTCGAGCGGCATGCTGACCTCAGCGTTGTACAGCGAATTCACACCTCTGACACCCTGCTGGTAGCAGCCCGAACTAGGCCTGGGCGGCCACCGCGACTCCCAGCACACTATTTGTTTACGCTCACCTCACCCAAGGGAAGCTGACAAGAGGGGAGGGCCGGTGGGACCACGACCTGCTCTGTGCTCGCTATTCAGCCCGAGGTACGGTACAAAGCAGCCGGTAAGCGTAGCGAGAGTGGAGCCGCGACTTCCCGTCCGCATTTCTCACGTGGCGCCGGCCCGTCTACGGTCGGCGCCGGCCCGTGTGTCCATCTGAGCCGTCTGTCCAGCGGCGGTCGGCGCCGGGCCCGCTCCAGGTCGGCCGCTGACGCCGCCCCTGGCACACCGTCAGCTGACGGCAGCGGCTCGGCGGCGCTCGGCGGCGGCCGGCGCGCCGCAGTATTGACGCGGCCGGCGCGCGGACGGACGAGTGCGGCTCGGTGCGAGCTGAGCGGGCCCGGTGCCGGCGGGCGGCATGGCCGAGCGGGGCGATCAGCCGCCGGCGGAGAGCCCCTCTTCGGAGGAGGGTGCCGCGTCCGAGGCGCCGCCGGCCGCCCGGCCCATCGAGGACCTGCTCAACAAGATCCGGCTGGCAGAGGAGGAGAGGTGAGTGACGCGGGCCGGCGCGGGTCTCCTCTCACCGGGCATAGGGACTGGACTACGGCACGCCGCGATAGCCCCCCCCCCCCACTCCCTCCCCTGGCCATCAGAGACGAGAGGATTCCTCATTCCGCCCCGGCCGAAAGGGCTAACTCTACCACCACATAGCCTGTGTTGCCCCATCCCAGTATAACTTAATCGAGTGTCTCACTCTCCACCTCTTTGTCACTCGCGCGAGAGACATTCCAGCGAGCGAGGAATGTGAGCGTCGATAAGCAAAACAAACGAAAGGATCGGCCCAAACCTCGAGATAGGAAGGTTCCGTCTCGAGAGCATCAGCATCGATTCACTGGGGACCTAATACGAGCACATGCGTGTTGGCTGATAGCCAGCAGGTGTATTGACGGGCTAGTGTTTACCTTCCACTCGCTCGACCCTCAAGAACTGGACATAAGCCGGTCGTGAGTCAACGGATACGGAAAACGGTCGCCGCGCGGCCTGCGTCACGCCGCGGTGTGAACGGGACTCGAAGGCGAGGAGCTTAGGGACCGGTCGGACATTATTTGCAGAGACCCTGGGCTGGCGATCGTGCCGTGCTGACCCCTCCCCTCCCCCACCATTAGCCTCCTCAATCGATATAGCCTGTGAGGAGGCGAGCCGCACCGCCCTCTGACCGCTGACCGTGCGGTAGGGGGCAGCGGGTCTGCCTGCTCCGCCTGCTCTCCCAGCCTGCACAGCGCACGGCGCCGCACCTCCCGGCGACTTCACGGTCGGCCGGCGCGGCGCGGTCCGACGGCATGACAACAGTCCGGCCGCGGGCGCTAATCGTTCCCCGAGCCAGCACCGTCAGCAGCGCCAGCGCACACAGCCGCTATTTGAGTTCGGAAGTGGCCAAAATGCGATAACTCGTTAACCAGTTGACATTTTGCCAAGCAATTTTTATTGTATGTGAAGTCAACCGTAAGGTCACATATGGGAACGTATGAGCATCCATACTCATACATCCTTGCCGTAAAAAATATTTTTGCTTGTAATCCGCGGATGACGGGTATATCCCATAACGTGGGTGACTCGGGAGGGGATTCTGCATAGCTTCCCTGCTGTCTTCGAAACTACTCGTTCAATACTAAAAGTTCAAACGGCTTCTGATAGGAATAGCTGACAAACGAAACCTAACTTTGTCACAAAAGGTCATGGAAAGGTCATGGGTCACACAAGGTCATGGAAAAGGTCATGGAAGGAAATGTAAACATTTTTAAGGTCATGCGACACATCTTTAATGGTCCATTTCGGCAAAAGCATCTAAAAATGATGTCATCTGGGTCGTCCGATTCGAAACTATTTCCATTCGACAAATGAAGGTCAGGTCACGGCGAGGTCAGAAAGGCCAAATTTTGAAGTTGAACATTTTCAACAAAAAAGATGTGCATCGGATGCAATTTGAGCTCTGGAACACGATGATGCTATTCGTTTTGGTTTTTGATGTCAAGAACGTACTGAAATTGCCTTTGCAATATCGAAAATTGTGATTAACCGACTACGGTAAAATGCAAAAGCCGATAACATTGCCATTTCTGAAGATATCTGGCTGAAACTTTCCCAAAGCAATGCAAATGTTACATACAAAAGCCAATAAGGTTCATTCTGGTCGATGGCTGCTCCCCAAAACTCTTAATGTTATCAACCATATCGGACATTCTTACGATGTTCTGTTGGCTGGCAGGGGCGGCGGATTCGGGGGGGCAGGGGGGGCAGCTGCCCCCCCTGGCAAACTCGTGGGGGGGCAAAAGTATCTTTTTGCCCCCCCATAATTTGTGACAAAGCTTAGACAAAAAACCATATACCTGATTATGCTGTTCGATCATCTGAAGATGTAACCAGATGCCCATATACTTTATCATACGTTGCCTTTCTTAAATGGCAAGCGTTCGCGTTCAATTGAAGTTTTCCTCTCTTCAACCTAGTTTTAGAGGCATTATAAGCGTCAACGTGACGCAGCGGCAACCCAGGCCTTCAGTGATCGCTTACAGGGGCGACAGATACGGGGTGGCAGAGGAGGCATCGTCCCCTAAGAAACTTTTGGAGGAGGGGCAAACGTATATTCTTGCCCCTCCATAATTTGTGCCCTAAACATGAGGAAAATTTCCATAACCTGATATTGCAGCTATGCGCTCCTACAGTTTGTCCAACGGTGCCTTTTGAATATGTGTAAATGCTAACCATTTCCGCTTTATATCATTTTTTTTTTGTCTTTTCAGATTCGATTTAGAGATATTTTAAGTGTGCAAGAGACGCAACTCATACCTTCAGTGGCTGTTTGCCGCTATTTTGTACCTACATAAATGCCAAATCGCAAGCGAGCGGAGACGGAAGGGCTAGCCATTCGCTTGCGGGTAGTTAGGACTAATGAGCGCTCATAATAAGCCACTCCCCGGATTTTTTTTCGAGCGCAACAGTTTCCAGCGCATAAAATGGTAAACGCCGAGGTCGTACACATTTACCACATTGACCAATGCACGGTATGGTATGACACCCAAAGGCCAGTCATCAGAGATCTGCTTTGGGCATTCGGAGGCCGGTGTGGGGCCAGTGTAAACACTGGATGTTCACAGTTCAGTATCCGCTTTATTTCAATTTCACTATTAAAAAAAGTAAAAATTAATGTTGGAAACTTTTGAGGGTTAGGGTACTGCTCATAAGTGGGCCCCATCTGTCTAAAAGCTGGCTATAGAATAAAGAGCATCAAACACGAACAGTAGCGGCGGAACACCTTCAATTAAGGGGGGGAGGCACTGCCGACTTTTGGTCCCATTCTTTCCATGCAACACCCATAGCGCTAACGTTAAAATGCCAAAATCAAAGGGGGCACGGTGCCCCGGTGCCCTGCCCGTTCCGCCGCCTAGGAGCACGAAAGCAAAATCTAAGGCATTTGGGAAAAAATGAGTATGCCCTGCAGCGTCTGATAACTACCACCTTCCAGTGGGTCAAGCCAACGGGGCCCAAGTCTATAATGGCACTTAACGATAGCACTAACCTTGTCTCACTTTTCGTTGAAGTCTGTTCCGAATGGTTTCGGCCACAGACTGGCTGCACTGAGGTCGCTTGGTATGTGCAACTGTAATTAAAGCCACCTGAGACGCCCTGTCACCAGGCTGCTGAAGCTGGGTTGGAAATGCTTCGTCTTTGCAGATATCACTGAGGCCATTCTTATAAAGAAAAAGGACGGAGGGACGGAAGGAAAAAAAGAACTCAATGAATTAAACGATTCCGTCCTTATTGGTTATCATAAAGGTTCCGTCCCTCTACCCCTCCCCCTTCGTTGTTTTGCTAGGATGCGTTTTTCGTCTAAATGATCAAGAGCTTTAGTAAATGAAACAGGAATTATTTTCTGCAATATTTTCTTATAAATTTCGTCACAAAGAATGCAATAAGACTAAGAAAATACTGTGTAATCGCTATACAGGTATAATAAAATGAGAACCTGCAATTATTTGGGATCATATTTGAATTTTTATGGGACCGGGGGGCTGTTGTCTGCTACGATACATAGCATTGGCTACGATCAAGGATATAATAGATAGGCGAAGTATGTAATATGTTGTAGTCTCTCCTGCTAGGCTGAAACCCACCAAAGATTGTTTTTGCGTATAAATGTGGTAATGCCTATGTCTTACTCAGTGATAGGGTGTCTAATAAGCGGTAAGGGAACAACGCATGGACACCCTGAGTTAGCGTGGCGGCTCGGGACAGGCGGTAGAGGTAAAAGAGGAGGGGATACTGATAAGGCATCTTATCGCTCTAGGGGACGACGCGGCGCGCGGCGAACGCGCGCGGCGGCACGGGATGAAAGGGAGGGAAAGAGGGAAGGAGTAGGTAGAGAGAGAGAGAGAGACGGGGGGCGCAGGTGTTGTTTTGACGAACTGACGCTAAAGAGGGGGGAGGGGGAGCGGGGGAAGAAATGGCCTGTGGATCTTCTCTGTGAGTGGGGACAGTGAGGACAGTCCAGCGAGAGCGCTTGAGCGTGGCGGAGTGTATACGAATTTCTCTGCGTGCAAACAAGAACTTTAGTGCTAACGAGAAGTTGTAGTGCCACGTGACTCAGACCTCCAACCGTGATACCAGTCGAGGCGCCAGAGGACACAGGATACAGGCCAGGTGAGGGTGGAGCTATTGGGAGGCAGTTGCAAACAGTAAACACCTACCACTTACTGGATATTGCATCTCAAAGTGTCCAATCCTGCCTGTTACCTAATGTGTATGCCCGATAAACAACGATAGCTGCAGAACGATAAGGTGGCGGTCTATAGGTACTTGGTCTGCATGTCAAATTGACTAATTTTCGTGTGAAATAACTCCCGACCAATGTCATACAGTTCACATATCGATTAGCATGCAGTCTGAAACACATTTCGCACAAGTTGCTCTCGTAACCAGCTAAATATCGTATCAATGCCGTAAAAAAGCGCTGCTGAAGAGCAGCGCTATTTCTGATGCGTTATTTTTCACGAACAACGCAAAGTCTTACGTCACCAGAGGCGTCTTTGTCTCTTTATGATACGGAAACGCGTCCTTTTGGGTGGGGGTAGCGTCAATCTGGCTTCGTTCTTTTAACGGGTTCCGTCTTTCGTCTTCGTCCTTTTATGATAACCAAATTCCGTCTAATCTCAGAAATGACGGAGCGTCCCTCCGTTCTTTTCTTTCTGGCCGCTGATTCTCGAGTGCCTGAACCGGTAGATGTCGTGGCAAAATTTGATGTAATAATTTGAACCTTACCGCAGTCAGCGCACCCTAAAGCCCTAATAAAGAAACGCCCCACCCAGAGCTTCTGGATTCTCGTTCCAGGCTACCGTTCCTTCACTCCAGCCCGCCGCCGCGCTCCCTCATCTGTCTCAGAAATATAGAGGATTGAGGAAGGTTAAACGGAAATCGAACGTAAAATGAACAGAGGAAATGGTAACGAGTTACCTCATTGAAGAATAGCGCTCGCCTACTTCAAAAGGGTTGGCGCCGTTCTTCAGCATCTGATATGCGATCGGGTTATGGCACAATTTTTCCCATGGGAGCTTTTTTCTAATAGGTACAGCAATACGAAAAGCGTTACATCGTCCACTGGCGGATCCAGGGAGCGGGCATTTAAAGCAAATATTTACTCCCCCTCCCCCTGGCCCCTGCATCGCCCGAAATAGACAAAACGTACCTTATGTTTCCTAATAATAACACTTTTATCAGTATTTTTTTTTTGCTTCTTACTGTTCAGCAGTAAAAAGCAAAAAAAGGAGCATGCAAAAGGCTCCTCCCCATAAGGAATCGAAATCCGAGGAGTTTTTGGATTTGGGACACTTTTGGGGGGGGGGGGGTATGTCCACTACAATGTCGAAAACGCCTTTCTGGATCCGCCTATGACATCATCTCGACTGGGACCTTGCCCCCCCACGCCAAAATCGAATCCGCCGCCACTGTTGGCTGGATGTCTTTTTGCTTTATTGAATTTGATCAGACTACATTCAGTTAAAGGAAATAGTTCACTTTTTAACATGGGTTTTGAACTGGAATAGCAGTTCCGTAGCTTGGGCTGAGACGAGCATAAATCAGGAGCTTTTACAGCCCAACGATCACCCTAGGCAAAGATATTCTATTTCTCGTCCCGAAAAAGGTGTCTTGCGTTGAGGATGTGTGCCTTGCATATATTTCCATCCAGTATGAAAAGAGCATGGGTCCCGAAAATTCTTCAGAAACTAGAGAAATTATCTACGAGAACTCTAGAGAAATTCTCGTACTGATCAATTAGGACATTCAGGGGAACATTATCAGATCGAGCAGATCGCCCAAATGCCGGTGGCTGCGATAATTTCTCTGTTTCTGAAGAATTTTCGGGACCCATGCTCTTTTCATACTGGATCGCGTGTGCCTTACAGAAACTGAAAAGTTCTTCCTATATCAAAATATAGAAAAAAAATATTTTGTTATAAAAAGGTTTTATTTTCTTTGCTGATTATTTTGAACATAAAAAATCATAAATCGTTGCAAAAAAAAATAATTTCGTGAAAGTGAACTATTTCCTTTAAGACGACGTACATTTATTGGTCACCAGAAAGTATGCCCACAAGTCAATCGACAACCGACAACCAACAAATGCAATCGACACGAGCGTCGAGCACCCCTCAGCACAAGCAACTGCCGGGAGCGATTAGACGGACCGCGCTCCTCTCTCGCAGCTGATTGGTCAGCTGCCGAACCGCACGGACGTCAGCTGCACGGCCGCCGCCCGGCCGACCTGACCGGGGTCGGCCGGGCGGCGACCTAGCGTCACTAAAACTGCAATAACTTTTGCCGGCAGTGTGATGCCGACCTAATTTTTTCAGCAAATGAATAACAATTGTACGGTATATGTTATGGACGTTGTCTCGATGTGAAGCACGCTGTGCGTTTTTTGGTAGGCCTATGTAAATATTGAAATCCTCAAGCCCTTCTGCTTTGTGCAAGTGTGCAACAATTAGCTTACAATAACTGAGTGGGAAGTTTTTTAGATGCACTTTTGTTACCAATGGATTCCGCACATTTTCCCCTTTCAGCTGATATCTTACTTACGCATGTTCAAGCAAAGAATATGACAGGAGACTCGTCAACATTTACATGAAAATCGCAGCACAAGTTCGGCCTCACGTAGCAAAACAAAACGGTGTACTTTGGGAGCCCACCAATATGTGCCAGAATGAGTAATATTTTTTCTGGATGATATTTTATACAGTCTGATCAATTTACGACCAGAAAATGTGAGAAAATCACATTTTAAAATTTGTCGAAAATTAGGGTATTGGCCACTTCTGAACCCAGATAGCGGCTGTGTGCAGCGCCGTGCCGTGACCGGCGGATCGTGGGCCGCGCCGGACTGGCGGGAGGCGAGCACGGACTGCTGAGGTCGAGATCGATCAACTGAGCAGACCCAGTCACCATTACACCCGCCTCCGCCGGCTAGTGCTGAGCAAATGTTGACTGGGCCTCGGATGACCGCCGCTATCCCCTGCTCCTTCAGCGCTGCGAGCGCCCCTTCCCCGCTACCCAGGCCCAGTCGTATGGGTATGCAACAGCCAACAGTGGCCGCATTGGCTGGTTGCACTGCAGATTATATCAGAGATAAGGCGACGAATCAGCAATTGGAGACGACGAAGGAATGTAAGGAAAACATCACTTTGTCACGGATCAAGAGTGATTGACGCGAATGGGAAATGCGTGAGTTCCCACGACCAAACAGGAGCAGCTCGTTTTTATCGTCAAATCATATTTCTTACGGTGCAGCTTTGTCGTCCATCCAGTGAGCTATGCATTAGACTGCAGGAGAGACCTATGCAACCGCACTATAGGACACACGCACGCATAAATCAAGGTTTTATCAGCATAGCCTTGATAACAAAGTAAAGAAGAAGGCATGCGGCCAGTCAACACCGTTTAGACTGGCATGCACAAAACAAAGAGTGGTGGACCGCCTGAGACGGTCTTTGTCTGAGCTGTCTTTGTCAGGCAGCGTCGGATGCGCAGCGCGCCGGGCCAAGGCTGTCCGGCACAAGTCGCCCCCGACTGGCACTGATAGTGGACGCCGCTTCTCACTTCCGTCGCCGCCAGATATCAGTCCGGCACGCATTTCCGGCGCCCAGGATATAGAGAATGGACTGTCCGAGCCAGTCTAAGGAAGACACAAAGCGGAGAGACCGACAGAGACAGAGATAAGGACGGACAGACGGACGACGGGCGGGGACTGCGCATCCGTCCCGCCGCCCCGCGGAGTGGACCATTCTGGACACCAGTAGTGCAGCGGTGACCAGCACTCTGGACACTAAGCCGTCTCACAGAGCTACCAGCGGGCCGTACCGTGAATCTTACTCACCACACGTGTCTCCTTGAGACAGCAGCCCCCTGCCACCGTCAGTCAGCAGCACCACAGACACGGACCACGCCGCCCAGCCGCCAGGAGTCTGACTCCACGCAGCGGTCAAGGTCAGGCTAGGTCATGTGACCGGGCACTTGGCCATCTGCCAAAACGCACACAACAGCGTGCGGCTGTCGTGCATTCAAATCGCTGTCGTTATGCATTCGAATAAAAATAATGCTAGCTGGGTAGGAAGTACAACGATTAAAATATTTTGAGTTGCCATGAACAGGCATTCAGTGAGAGGTTAGTTTGGCAAAATATTGTTCAAACACCAGCTTCAAGTTTTTATTGGTAGCTTTCGGAAGCGTTACAGCTTCCTTCGTCAGCCTTGGATAGAATTCTTAAAAAGACAGATAAACACGTAAATACAAAACAATTCAAAATTCAAAAAACGCCACTTAAACTTAAAGTGGCGCAGATATTCGAGAAAAGCTCGTTTCGTAATTCGTAGCGTTCCACTTCGTTGACGAATTCGCGTACATGAGTAAGCACAATAAACAAAAATACACCGCACGAACATTGAACTATCATTTAGTCGCCTAGCCGAGCACACGATACACATCTGCCACCATGACACCAGGTTTCACATTCAGCACATTTCCTCTCGCCTTGTCGATAAAAATACCCTCTTTGATTTTCCGTTTCCTCCAGTCAGACTCGTAAGCTAAAACTTTCACATCTCCCCAAGCGACACAGTGGCCCGTTTCTATAACATGTTTGGCTAGTCCTGAATGATTCTCGTCCAAGTTGCGTATCGCCCTCTTGTGCTCTGTTTCTCTCGCTCTAATACTACGACACGTTTCTCCTATGTAAATTTTTCCACACGCACACTCATATTGGTAGACTAAGCCCGTCCTGTGACACATGTCCCTCTTGTCCTTGGGGTGCACCAGAAAGCTTTTCAAATTCCTCTCTGGCCTGGTAGCAACCCGGGCAAACGGTTTGACCGCGCGTGTAACTCTCTCCGTGACCCCCTGTAACTCTCTCCGTGAAACCTGGTGTCATGGTGGCAGATGTGTATCGTGTGCTCGGCTAGGCGACTAAATGATAGTTCAATGTTCGTGCGGTGTATTTTTGTTTATTGTGCTTACTCATGTACGCGAATTCGTCAACGAAGTGGAACGCTACGAATTACGAAACGAGCTTTTCTCGAATATCTGCGCCACTTTAAGTTTAAGTGGCGTTTTTTGAATTTTGAATTGTTTTGTATTTACGTGTTTATCTGTCTTTTTAAGAATTCTATCCAAGGCTGACGAAGGAAGCTGTAACGCTTCCGAAAGCTACCAATAAAAACTTGAAGCTGGTGTTTGAACAATATTTTGCCAAATGAATCCGTCCCAGCTCAACAACAACATATATAATCAGTGAGAGGTTACCAATAACCCAAATATATGATGTCATTGCAAGGCGGCTGGACGGAGCCATCCCACTTCCAGTCGCCAAGCGACGACCGGCCGTCTAACAACCGGTGGCCGGAGCAGCTGTAGTGTCCGGCAGCTGCGAACGGTGTCTGACTGACACGCCGGTGACCGGCAGCTGCAGCTGCATATTTCGTCCGCCAGGCGCCACCTGCAAGTGGAGTCACATATGGGCGGTCGGCAGCTGTGGAGTCGTGGACAGAGGCCCGTTCCGGTGAACGGCAGCAGGGAGCGGAGAACGAGAGCTGGGTACAGCGCCGTGCGATCCAACCGTGTGGTGGGACGGAGCTCACATTGGACAGAGCTCACATTTACTCAGAGCTCACACCAGGGCTTTCCTAGCTCCGGGGGAGGCTTCACCTTTGTGCCGTTTGAGAAACCTGTGGGAGTTGGCAATTCGTGGCAAAGGCATGTCGTAAAATTGCATCCAAGGCCCTACCTGCGATGGAACTAATTAATTGCGAAGGATCATGTCACTCCTTAGCAGGACAGCACAATCATCCCTTTGCCATGTCTGCAGTGCGATTTATCGAAGCAGCGTCACCTCTCTGTTGTGGCAGTGTGGTGTGGCAGAGTTGTCGTATAGTGTCCCAGGTGATCGGCCCGACCGCCGCGCCGCTCGGCCGCCGCCCGGCTCGGTCGGCCGTCCCAGTGCTGCGTCCAGCGCTCCGTGCGCCCTGTGTCACCCGGTATCACAGTGACACTATCTCGGAATACTAACGGCGCCGGCCGCCGATCCGGCCGCGATAGCAGCGTATATTGGGGCCGGCCAGCGTGCGCCACCCGCCGACTGGCACGGCACTAAATTAAATAGCCCGTCACGCCGTGCACGAGAGACGGTGGGTAGGGCGGCCTCTCGGGGCGGGCGGCGGACGGCCGAGCCCAGCTCCAGCGGCGCCTGCACGTTCTAGCCTCGCCTGCACGTTCTAGCCGCGCCTGCAGGTTCCAGCGCCGGTGCCGGTCCGTCGTGAGGCCAGTGGCTGGCCGGACTGCGGCTGGGAGCAGCCGGTAGTCACGCCGTCCGGCTGGAACGCTCCGTCAGCGGACACTGAGCCCGATAGCGCAGACAGGTAATGACCGGGAGGCGTGGAGGAACGTCGCCGACGGACGCACGGCAGGCATGATACGACATGGCGCACGGATTACCGAGACCCAGTGGCCCGCGACACTGACAGAGCGATGGCTGAGCTGAATCCGGCGTTTTTACGTCTGTATGATTTAGCTACATCAGGCGCTGATACGACGGTGCTGAGCTGGGGCCGGCGCTGGCACGGGAGCAGTCTAGAAGGACCGAGAAATCAGCTACACCTGATTTAGCTGAGCTGGATCCCACATGATATCACACTGGATCCAACGCTGACACAGCGATAGCCCGATAAGCTGGCGCAGCCAAGCACCTTGTGTGAACTCACGCCTTTCACAGCTGCAAAGACATTCCCCTAAATAGAGGGTGACTGGTAATCACTACAGGTTCCTTTGTGAGGGATAAAAGACCCAATGCAGTGTGACTGCTGAGTGGGTGTGACCCGCCATACGACAAAGGCTGTCAGGGGACCAAAGTGCAGGCTCCGACTGCGCGTGTGCGTGTGTGTGACACCGGCAGCGGCCCTGGGCTGTCAGCCAGTGTGTGGGGTCAGCTGGGGGGCTCGGAGGGCGGGGCGGTCCGTTGGCTGACCGCCGCGGTCGGCCGCGTCGATCAGTGACCACGGAGATGTGTCGGCAGATGCGTGTGTGTCAGTGCGTGTGACGTGCGTCTGAACTGTGTGGCCGCGATGCTAGCCGACTGGTGGCGGCGCCCGGTGACTGCCCCAGGTCACCGGCTAGCGCCGTCCGCCTCCGTCCCCGTCTGGACACCACCTCTGCCCTGGTAATTTTGCAGTGCACTGTGTAACTTTGTAATGCACCCTCAACCCCAGCCATTTAACCCTCACCATTGGGACATGGCGGATCTTTCTATGGGTCCCATTACTCCACCATTCATTTTTCGATCCCTCGAAATCAGCTACCACGTGGGTTCCGGAAGTGTGAAGCCTCACGGACACCCGGGGTTCCCGTGGAGCTTCACACTTCACCCCTCCATCACCTGGGTAATTCCACAGCCGACACATCTAAGCCTCAGCGCGGCCCTGTTGTGTGCGTGTCCTCCCTAGTGTGACAGCTCTGCGGCCCCTCTGACTGGCCTGCGTTAGGCTGGCTGGCAGCCCACACTCGATGTGTTGTGGGAGGCGCTAACGCTGCTGTTTGCCTCTGCCAAATGGCTGCTAATGACATCAAGCTTAGTTCAGGACTCTGCCAGCGATAGTCCGTGATTGACGTTGCAGTATGAACAAACTGACAGGTCACGTAGTATGAACCCGCTAAGGACCACAAGGTCAATCTGAATCACCGTGCAGGCGTGCACCAGGTGTAGAAAATGAAAGGTGCGTTACTGCGCACATGTATCATTCAGTTTGGACGTTTTGTAGCCAGTCACGTAGTGAATGCCGCGTTCGGGACATTAGCTCGGCCGTGACAACGACTTAGTCTTGGGTAGAGCGGAGGCCAGTACGCAGTTGGCGAAACCCGCCGGCTGTGGCCTGAATAACTCCCTGCTATCCGTAGTCCGTACCGAGCTCCATATATCCGAGATGATCTGGCATGGGCGCGCAAAGTCGCCGGCTCAGCCGGGTACCTTGCGACACCTTGTTTGTCATCCGGCTTACCGGTCCCACTGCCGCTCTCACACTCACTGCCCTTCCTGCGGGACTGTTAATCCCACCGACCAGCCGGGCCCCCTGGGACAGATCTCAATGTCCCTTGAGATAGCAGATCCAACTGACTGGGCAGGCTCCGTGGGACAGCAGATCCCACCGACCAGCGGACTACCGTGGCCCGTGGGACAGCAGATCCCACTGACCGGGCTGCTGCGGGACTGTTAATCCCACCGACCAGCCGGGCCCCGTGGGACAGCACATCCTAATGACCGGGCGGGTTCTCATGGGACAACAGATCCACCGACCATCGTGGGACCTCCATGGGACAGCAGAACCCACTTCCACCCGGGCGCTCATGGGACAGCAGATCCCACTGTCCTATGGGACTGGAGATCCCAATGTCCCATGGGACTGTAGAGTGTAGATCGCACTGCACCGTGGGACTGCAGACCCCATTGTCCCGTGGGACTGTAGAGTGTAGATCGCACTGTTCCGTGGGACTGCAGACCCCACTGACCCGTGGGACTGCAGACTAGGTCCCACTGACCGGGTTCAGCGGCATGCGCTAGCATCAGATGGGAGTGACTATAATAGACGGCGGCTCTTACAGTTATAGCCTATATATTACAGTTATAGCCTATAACTTATAGGTCGTCACTCATTAGCCGGGACATGCAATGAGCATCAGGCCGGGCGATAGGCTTGAACCAGGAAATAGAGTTTCAAACCAAACCGGCAAGGTGTCTGACCAGACCAACACGAGTTGCCATACCGGACCTGGACGGGGCAGCGTGCCTGGGAGAGTCGACACTGGCGTCGTGCTGTGGCCCCGACACCGTCCCTGCCGTCCGGGAGAAGGCAGGGAAGCCTAGCCGGGCTAACACCGGCTGTATATTGCCCGAGAGATGACATCTTCTACGACAGATGCGTGAGCAAAGTAAATGCGCATTGAAAACGGATTGGTGGCCGATTGGCGATACTAAGGCTGGGGGGATCCAGAGCGTCGTAAGCCTCGTCGCAGCTGCGACGTGTCGCAAGTTGTGTAGTAAGTCGTTTTTGGAGGGATCAATTGATGAGTAGCGTTACTTAAGAAGTAAAGTCTATCGCAAAGTGCCTGATTTACGACACAACTTACGAATTTGAAATAGCAGTCGTAAGTTGTGTCGCAAGTTGATATGGCCTTGAGGGAGAGGTCACAGGTCACAGGTCATTGGGGTCATGGTCACGAAATTTGCATGGTACGTGGAAAATTGTTGAAACTTGAGATCCTGAAAATTTCGTTGCAATCCGTTGCCGCTAACGCGAGTTATAAAGCAAGAACCAACGGTTCGTCTATGAGGCCTCAATCCGCGCCAGCGAGAGTGTTGAACATGGTGCATAATATGTTATATTCACATTTATTGGGGTATTCATGGATATGAAGTAGCCTAACACCATTCCAGCAACTACTGGCGAATCCAGAAAGGCGGTCTTGGACGTTGCGAGGGGCATCCCCCAAAAGATTCTCCAAATTCTAAAAACGATGTGTCCCAGATGACCCCCATGACCTCGAATTGATCTCTGTGATGACCCCAAGTTGACCTCTGTGACCTGACGTGTCCCAGATGACCTCCAATTGAGCTTTGTGATGACCCCAAGTTGCCTGACGTGTCCCAGATGACCTCCGTGACCTCCAATAGAGCTCTGTGATGACCCCAAGTTGACCTCTGTGACCTGACGTGTACCTTGATGACCCCATGACCTCCAATAGAGCTCTGTGATGACCCTAAGTTGACCTCTGTTACCTGAAGTGTTCCAGATGACCTCCGTGACCTCCAATTGAGCTCTCTGATGACTCCAAGCTGACCTCTGTGACCTGATGTGTCCCAGATGACCTTCAATTGAGCTCTGTGATGACCCCAAGTAGACCTCTGTAGCCTGACGTGTCACAGATGACCTGCGTGATCTCCAATAGAGCTCTGTGGTGACCCCAAGTTGACCTCTGTGACCTGACGTGTCCCAGATGACCTCCAATTGAGCTCTGTGATGACCCCAAGTTGACCTCTATAACCTGACGTGTCCCAGATGACCTCCGTGACCTCCAATTGAGCTCTGTGATGATCTCAAGTTGACCTCTGTGACCTGACGTGTCCCATATGACCTCTGTAACCTCTAAGTGACCCCTCTGATGACTCCAAGCTGACCTATCTGACCTGATGTGCCCCAGATAACCGCCATGACCTTCAATTGGGCTCTGTGGTGACCCCAAGTTGACCTCTGTGACTTGACGTGTCCCAGATGACCTCCGTGACCTCCAATTGAGCTCTTTGATGACCTCAAGCTGACCTCTGTGACCTGGCGTGTCCCAGATGACCCCATATTGAGCTCTGTGATGACCCCGAGTTGACCTCTGTAACCTGACCTGCCCCCAAGTTGCCTTCTGTGACCTGACGTGTCTCAGATTACTTCCGTGGTCTCCAATTGAGCTCTGTGATGACCCCAAGTTGACCTCCGTGACCTGAAGTGTCCCAGATGACCTCTGTAACATCCAATTGTGACCTCAATCTCCAACTCTACTAACTCTCTGTGACCTCATACTCTCTTAACTCATTTCTTCTAAAGCATCGCTTCTAGATGCCCTATAGCGCCACGAATCTCCTGTGATCGATCCCAAAATTCATGGCAACTCACGTGAGCGTTAGCAACCACAAGTCACCCAGTTGAGACAAAGCTTCAGAATCAGAGAACATGCTTGAACTGGCTGTCTCATAAGCTCGCAAACCAGAAGGGCGAATGTTCCTTTATGCTTGATAGAGTTTTCGACCTTACTGACGCTTACTACGGGATCAGCTGATCGTGTAGCCTTTTAAATTCTCGAGTAAAGCGGGTATTTAAACCTTGTCGCAGCTACGTTCTGTCGTATCCTCCGACAAACCCCTCTTTCCTCAACATCCCTCCTTTTTCGCTACGACACAACTTGCGACGGGACATGTGTCGTAACTTGCGACGTGTCGTAAATGGACTTGCGACGCCCTGGATCCCCCCGGCCTAAATGTAAAATCCGTGCATATCTCATGAACATTTCCTTGTTCATGCATGAATTTGCGGCAATTTTGCATTAGCCGGTCGATGACGGGGTTGTTGGTGAAGCCAATCATTCAAGCTGTTTTTATTGCACCAGTCATTACTGAACCGTTAACTCCAGGTGGACCGGACCGTCCATCCTATAGACAAACACCCGATCCCACCACCAGGTCACCCAACATCTCTCAGAGGTATGGGAGAAGAGAGACGCGTCGCGTCGGTTCGTCCTCGAGCTCCAGCGTCTCAGACACAACTGACTGACTCAAGGAAAGGCACCGGGCAGACAAACACTCTCGAAAAACTGTCGGAACAGCCGAGAATAGATCTCCCTGGCGATAGGTGGTGAGCCACAACGGCCGGCACGGCGAGCGGTCCGTGCCGTCCGTGAAAGCAGGGCACCGCTGAACGTTTGCGGACAGCGGTTTCTGATGGGAGCCACTGAAAGGAAAACTTGTCTGGTCTGCATTACCAATCAAAGTGTGTCAGAGGTGAACGCGAGACGGATGATGGATGGTAGGCAGATAGCGATCCATTGAGAACATGACATTACACCGTGGCGGTGCTTGGTCCGGCTGTGCTCTCCCGTCACACTGGTGACTTGCCATCTCCGTGACACAGCTGCCTGTGCTTGTTTGTTTATATGTTGTTTAGGTGTTTCGGACCTTAGGTACGGACTATTGCGCAGCTGCCTGTACTACCCTGGACGCTGGTGCCGGTCGGACCGGACGGTACGGTGTTATCCAGGGCACGGGGACGAGGTGCTCAGCGGGCGGGCATCTGCTGAGCCCGGAGCTGTTCTCGGGACCGATCTCAGCAGGAGAGACAGCGGTGGAGACAGGGAGAGACAGTGGCGGAGACAGGGAGAGACGGAGAGAGAGAGAGAGAGAGAGAGAGAGAGAGAGAGAGAGAGAGAGAGAGAGAGAGAGAGAGAGAGAGAGAGAGAGAGGCGGAGACAGGGAGGGACAGGTTCGGAGACAGGGAGGGAAGACCGAGAGGTGATGTGACGGAGACGGAAAGTGACCGCACTGAACTGCTTACTTTCAAAGTGTTATAGATGCTCACATGTGTGCACTGTGCGGTGTGTAGCGTGCATGTATGTGGGGTTATAAATGCAGTGTCGACTACCCACCGATGCCGATGTAAGAATCCAGCTTCAGTCACGGGTGTCACTTTCCGAAATTTATTGGTAGGGCTATAATGGTTAATTTTAGGATACCAAAACCATTCTTAGCATGCAGCGCCATGGGGTTAATGTTAAAATTCGGAAATTATTGGTAGGGCTCAGGCCCTACCAACTACCAAGCCTATACAAAACCCATGGCTTCAGTGCCACACCGAGTTTTGAACAACTCGCACCAGACGGCTGCAGTTCAGTCATACCGAGGTGGGTGTTTGTGGCGGTGTGGGGTGGCGGTTGCCGCCTCCGCTGAACTCTCCGCCCCCGTGGGAGGCGGCGTCACCTCTCCCACGGCTCGGCCGCGCCCCCGGAGGTGAGCGGCCTCGCGGCACCCGACTGGACCGGCCTGGCCCGAGCATAACTCCGGCCCGGGTCGAGCATAACTCCGGTCCGGGGCCCGAGCCGACCATGGTATACGGCCACCGACAGCCCGGCCCGCCGCTCCGCCGCCACCATTGCATTGATCGACTGCGGGGAGCACGGACATGTGACGTGACGCATTCAGAGCGGCTGCCGTACTGCAAACAGGGGAACGTGACGAGTTTACCAGCTGACTCAGCCCTTATGGCGCAGTGTGGCGCCGGTACTGACACCGGTCTGTGTGTGTCCGGAGCGGAGCAGGTAGCAGTGTGTAGTGCCGGTATACACAGGTCACAGATCTGTGTTTGTCAGCACCGGTCACACTGGTACCGGTACAGGCCCGTAGTACCGGCAAAAATCCCACCGTCTTGCCGCCGCTCCCGGGCGGAACAACTCCGCAGCGCGCAGGTGGGGGCAGTAAAGAGCGCCTCAGCGCCGTGTCCGGCCGGCCGGCGGCACTGCGGCTCGGCGGGAGGACCGGGTAGGTACCGACCGGCCCCGGCGGCCCGCCTCCTCCCGTCACCTTGACTGGTGGGAAGGTGACGCCGAGCGATGGGCGTGGTCGGGCCTTGGACGGCAGCGGACCACCGCCGGGCCCGCGGAGCGACGACGAACGACAGCACGCCGGCAGCTTCCCTTAGCCACAGCGCATCAGAAAATATTGGTATCTCGTTGATACTATTGCAATCAGGCTTTGCTTTGTCTGGTTGCCTCCTATCGCGCAATATATGAGAGTGCACCTCGCCTAAAGCGTGGCTGGTCACTGACCAAGAATCACTCGAGCAACGGCGGAAATTTCCGGACTTACACCAACCGTGTGATTCAGAAACTGGACCGTGCGATGCGGCGGAGGTGATGGCCCGTCGATCCGTTCATTAGTTCATTTTCACACCTCGACCCAGGGCCAGTGAACACTCGACAGTCAACCTTTGTGAGCTAACTCTTCCCGGACGGAAGTACGATGCGAACTATCCATGCGGTGGATATAGGAACACACGCCACGAGGCCAATCGACCGGCCATCCTCGTTGTGTCGTGCGGTCGAACCTGGCCGCCGTCCAGATGTCACGATAAGTGGCCAGCTGCTCCTCGATCCCGATATCGACCGACATCTGAGAGAAAAGTTGCGATGAATCCGGCTGGCGGAGAGAGCTCGTCGCTTTGTTAGGCTGGAATATGTGCGTTCGCTCTGTGCTGGCATCAGGCGATGCTTATTGGTTTCAGCGATGGGTCTCCAGTCGTCGTGACTGTGCATTGTTTGAGGGCTAATCACCGTGACTGTGGGACTGCACACTGTCCAGTCGCACTGACTGCGGACTCTGGGCTGTCCAGTTGTCCGTGGCCGTAGAATGTGCTTTGTGCACCGTGCAGCCGCTGTGGTCCGTGGACTGTCGGGTGCCCTATACCGCCGTAGCGATCACGATCTACCCCTCGTGCTGTGCCGCAGCGGTCGATAGAGACGCCCAGCCTGGGGCGGCGCCTGTGCGACCCACCCCGTCCGCACTGACCCGCGCCACCGACCAGCCGGCGCCGGAGCCGGCCGCCGAGAGATCACGTGCGGCCCGGGCCGTTAGAGACAAGTCGGAGATGACGGAGCGATCATTGCCGGATCATCGCATACTGCACTGCGTATCAAGACAAGTCTGGATGGGCTCCACACTCCAGTCCACTTTGTCCGAATCCGATGCATAGCTGCGGTTTCCCACTTGGACAGCTCACAGCAGTTGTCCGTTCAAAATGTGTGGCTAGCTGATTGGTTTGATTGGTGGGCGGTACCTACTCGAGAATTCGACCTGTCGAGACCGTGTTTGAGTAAGTAGCTGAGCACTGCAGTGAGCACGGAGCTCAGCAGCGTCCGCCTAATGCCGATTCATCGCTGGATTCACTTGACTCAGCACCGGTTCATCATCGTGTCGGCAATATTCAGCGATAATCTACCACTGATTCGATTCGACCGGACAGTATCGGACGTCGGTTCAGCAATCGACCCTGAACCCAAACCGCGACCGACTGAGCTCAGCGCCGAGTCGGTCCTGAGCGCAGCACTCGCCACTCACTTGGCCACAACACATTGATTTTCCAGCCGTGCCAATAGTCACGCCGACTTTGACCTTGATTGATCGCAGTGGTTCGTGAGTCCGTGACAGTGGCCCGTAGGAACACTTTGACGTAGCGACCGCCGGTAAAATTGACATACGAATGGGGCCTGTCTTGTCGGCGCCACCGAAGGTCCGTGTCTGGTGGCACAGCCTGGAAAATAGGCGGGAAACATAAGTACCTACTCAACAGTCAACAATATTGATATGTGTGTGGGGGGGGGGGGGGCGTCGTGATTGCTGATTCGTGGGGATGACGGTTTATATAGCCTTGGGGATGACGGATTCCATGGTATCAACATCAACATGGAAAACTGAAATAATCGATTCGACCGATTCGACAGTCTTACCTTGCAGCTGAGGCTTACGAAGAGCCGGTGCCCATTCCTGAATCCAAAATTTATGTTTTGGTATAGGTATTTATCTATTGCGTAGACACCATCAATTTTCTTCACTGCGACTTGACCAAGGCCATCACCTATAGCAAGGCCCTTTCAACTTGACCATAAACATTCTGAGACGGATCAGGGAACTTTTGAAGTGCTTCCAAGTTCCATCGGGTTGATGAATGGGCGTTTGTTTTCCCTAATTTGATGACGTACGTGTTTTAAAAAATAATTATATCTTGCATATCTGATAGTCAAATATTTCTTGCCAGAAAGTGCTTATTTTCTCAATTTTTGTTAGCTTTTATGACAAATGAATGCTTCTTTCCAGCCCAATATGTTTGTGTATTTCTTGCAAAATCGGAAATGCCTGTTCCTCGAAACGAAAAAAAAAACTTTATATGGTAGCAGTAGCTAAAAGAATATGAGGCCAGATTCACTGCGCTTGGGCTTGTTTATGCACAACCTTGAACGTCTGTTGTCAACAAAGCACATCAAAACCCTGCATCAAAATGCATTAGAAGCTGCATTTTGCAGCATTTTTACATATCGTGAGATTTTGATGTGTTATTGATTAGGTCGTTGGCATTTTGATTAATGTCAATGTTGGGTGATAAATTTTATGCAGGGATGAAGGAGCCCCAAGCTTTAATATGAATTTTGCAGGGCATTGCAAAACATTTTCATGTCACTTTATTTTGTCTTCATTGCATTGTCAATTATACTTGTTAACATTTCTTACAAAGGTTCTTTCATGATCATCATGCACAGGCAATAGGCTTACAGTGCCTAATCATGTTGTACTGCCTCTCTCTGACAGTAGGCCACTGGGCACCGAGTGATCTCCCTTGCTGGCCCTGCTGAGTCTCCTGACCTGTATATCATTTTGGATGATAGTTTGCAAGCACTGGCACAGCAGTTCAGTACAGTATCCATCAAATTGGGGCCTGCACCGCTCTGGGGCCATTCGGGAGAGGTGCCCTCCGGGCGTATTTTGCTACCGTAACGAGTGTCACTGCATCACCAAAAAATAGATAATAGAAATTGCCAAATAATAGTCTATAATTTCCTAAATTTTACAAGCTACAAGACTTGGAAATAATATTATTAAAAAGTCCCACAGTTTGTGTTGCAATCTCCAAACATGCACCCTGATGCCACCTCTCCCTAATGCCCACCCACCAGTCATTACTCCACACCAAATCTGCACTGGCAGATCCAGCCCAGAGTTTTGGGAGGGGCAAACAGTAGCATTTTAGTGGCTTTTTCCATGCACTGTATGATAGGCATAATAATGCTAAAATTTTGCCATATCAATTTGGGAATTGTCCTGTTTGCCCTCCCCTGGATCTGTCACTGCAAATCTGCATCACAACACTGGGAACTAACGCTAACACCTCACTACTTACACTGGCCTGAATGACCCTGCACTGATGAGATCTTGTTGAGATTGTTATGCTTTGCCATTCAAATGATTTTGCACAACAATCAAGAAAGCAGGATAACTATGTAGGTGACTACCTAATGCAGACTTCACTGTGGGGATTTTGCATGGGCCATAGTGGATGGATCCCAAGATGTTACCTAATGTAATTTGTTCCATTCAGCCATGCAATGGCTACTCCATGCTTCATCGATTAGATACCAATGTAATTGAACTAAGTTCAGCAAACTTTAATTCGACATTTGGTCCTCTGTTTGTCAGCTTGAGCCCATCCTTCATATTGGAATAGAAGTGACCATGATGCATTCAGTGGACATTTAATTATTATGGTACAAGGACAAACTGTGTGGTAGTCATATCAATGCAGAGGAGCATGTCAGTCTCAAAGTAATTACCAAAGGGTAGAAGCCAGTCAGACTGTCATTGGTTGTCACTGGGCTAAGTAGGCCTAATAGTGTGCTCTCTCCAGAACCCAATTTCAAACCCTCTGCAGTGGCAGACCCAGCTCAAGCTTCATGTTTTGCAGGACCAACTCATGATCGACCCAGGCCAGTAGCTGTTGTCTAGCAGTAAATATTGTGTGGCAAAATGGAGCTTGCATATTTTTTACAAGCTGCATAGGTGTTAAGAGGTGCTGTGGTGACTACCTAATGACTACTTACAAGTTGCATCATGTTGGATGTCAAAGGAGACAAATCTTCTGAAATTTTAAGAAGCTTTGCCCTCATTGACCCCTGAATCCTCTTAGTTCCCTTCCAGTTTCTGTCTGGTTGCTAACTAGACAGACTTAAGTAAGTTAGATCAGTCAATAACAGATAATCTGTTGAGTTGATATTGGTTGTGTTTGCTGTTCTGTTTTCCTGACTGTTTTTCTTTTTTACCCAGGTACAGACTTGGAAGGAAAGTAGCCAGTATGAGCTCGACGCTGGTGGAAACGGTCTCCATCAACTATGACGATTTCAACGAGAGCTTCCTGACGTGCGGTACCTGCTTATGTGAGTGAGCTGGTGACACAGACAAACTGATAGGCTTTGAGTTCTCTATGATTAAGTGTATACTTTTTGGGATTGATTGTCATTAATTCAGTATTTCTTTTGTTGACGTTTTAGATAACAAGGTAGTCATCCACGAATAGTAATACTCCAACTAGAAGGAGAGACTTTTCATCGAGTATTGAAGAGAGGTTTTGGCATCTGTCGTCCTAAAATTCAGATAGTGATTCATTCAAACCACAGAGATCTCATAATATTATAAGATCTCGGTTCAAACGATCCCCCCCCCCTTTGGCCGACCATATTCTGCGCTGGCCATGTTCAGTGATTTTGCGATCGACCACCATTACTAGCGTGAGCTGAATGTTATAACATGTGGAGCAGGAGGACCGGGTTATCCACTGACAATTACGGACCTATGCCGTCATTTTCAGGTACTTACAACGGCGCCGAGCACACGCCCAAGCTGATGCCATGCTCGCACACGGTGTGCCTCGAGTGTCTGTCGCGGATCGTCACCTCCAACACACGGGAGCCGGGTGAGTAGCCAGTGAGACCGGACTCGGGGTGACCGGGGACGCGGCTTAGGGCTAGACTGGTGGGCTGAGGGGTCAGTTTCACGAGAGTGGAGTTATTGGGTCAACTGGCTGAGGGCTTGGTGGGACAACCAGTGGAAGCTGAGGGCTCTCTCAGTGAATGATCCAGCGAAGTGGAAGACTTGTGTCTTTGAATGTTATTTTTGTTCGTTCTTTTGTGTCGCTTGTTCGTTCCTTATTTTTCCGTACGTTTTTTTTTGCTCTTTTTTCCCTGGTGCATTTTCTTTCTTTGCTGTTTCTTCTTTGTTCTTTTCTCTTTCCCCACGTGGATTTATTACCAGGAGTGGCGATGACTGAAAACCATACGCGCTATTGCTGTGGCCTGGGTCTATTATGGGAGCTGGACCACCCGAACCGATCCTTTGCTGTCTCTTTGTCCGGCGACTGATCCCCCCCCCCCCCCCGGCCGGAGGGGTGGTGACTCCGCCCCTGTTGGCTGTCCCGTCTCGTCCCGTCCCTCCCACCGCGTTCCATGCTCGCTGGTCCACGGGTCGGGACCGGTCGAAGTCCGCTCGTGCGCCGCTGAGCGCTAAGCGACGGCCTAGTCGATACAGTCCGGCCGCCGCTGGCCGTCTGCCAGCCCCGAGCTGACGTCAGTCAGTCGCCCTCCTCCTGACGAACTCACCCGCCGGCAGGGTGCACTAAAACGCCGACCGGGTTTGCTAAAATAATGACCCGTGCCTCATTCACCAACACAACTAACTAGGAACTGGGTTCTACTTAAATATCGAACATATTCTATCAAAACACCGACTGAAAAATACTATAACAACGCATACTCCCCCCCCCCTCCCTTCGCCTCCTCCCCTACACAAACACCCTTCTGGGGTTCTGAAGTGCACACGGTTTCTCCGACCGGCATATAACGGATGGTGCTAAGTAGTTACAACTTCGATCAAGACGCATCCACAGAGTGCGCTACAATTACACCGCCCGGCATACCAGGGATATGTGCTTTCTGCTTTGCGCCGTTATTTCTAGGCAGTAAGCACCTATATGCATACACCTGACTCCGGAAGTTTTCAGAGAAATGCCTACACCGCTCCGGGCCGATCGTAGGCACCGTGTTTCCTCCGCCGACAGACTTTGGGCCACCATTATCCGCTCGTCCGCACTGTGTACACACTGTTGGCGCTGTCAGACGCGGGCGGGGCGCCGTGCGAATCCGCTGCTCAGTCGCGTCCTAGCCAGAGCTGGAAGCGCGCTGCCGCACCCCGGTCTAACGTCCGACCATGTACCTTGCCGCCGGACTCGGTAGTGGTTGTGTGTGGTGTGTTGGTCGATGGCGTTTTCCCGCCATGTCTCGGCCGGTGGTATTCTGCTGTCCTATTAACCATTGTTGGCCGATGGTATCCTGTCATTTTGTCAAGTATCGAACGATGATGCTGGCTCGCTATGCATCGGGCGATGTTGTTTTGCCTTCTCACCCGGTGATGCTGTCCCGTCCTGTATCGGCCGCTGTTCCCCTGCCATCCCGTCCTGTATCGCCCGGCGCCTCTGCAGAGCACTCTGTCTGACCTGAGCCCCCCGCCAACAGGAACCCTACGCTGCCCGATCTGCCGGGCGCTGATCACCCTCCCGACCGGCGGGGTGGCGGCGCTGCCTCCCAGCTTCGTCGTCAACCAGCTGCTCGATCTGATGTCCCGCCAGCGACGCGAGGTGGTCCCCAAGTGCTCCACTCACCAGACAGAGGTCAGTGGTAGCGATCACAGCAATCGGCACGCCCTAAAGCCCCAATAAACAAACAGGGAGGAGGGTGGCCGCTGGGCTGAGGTCACGTACTCTGGGTGACCGTGTGGTATATGTACGGGTTGTGGCATCGTGACCGATTCCGTCCTGTGGCGTGGGGGGGAGGGATCAGTTGTTTAGCGGCTGGTGTTCTTCGGGAAATGCTATGACCAAGGCCCGCTATAGTTACTCTTGTTCTTTGGGACTTGTGCAACATTTTTTTCGCAAATGCACAGGATATGCTTGTTGTTCTATGAATATAACGGCACAGGACAAAGGGCCTGCTCTGTCTGTGGGATACGTGGCGCAGGACATCCTTGTTCTGTGAGATCTGTTTTGCTATGACTGCGGGACGTCCTCTTGTTCTGTAGCTGAGTCCTGCAGTGACATGATGCTTTGCTTTGACCAAAGGACCCTGCTATTCTTTGAGACCTGTGACACTGTTTTGCCGTGACTACAGAGGCACAGGACCTGCCTGTTTTATATCTAACTAATTGTTCTGCTGTGACCACTCAGAACCTGCTGTTCTGTGAGACTGACACCGTGTTCTGTGACCACAGGACCTGTTCTATGACTCGTTCTGTGGTGATTACAGGACCTGCTGTTCTGTGAGACCTGCGACACGGTGTTCTGTGCGCTGTGCACGGAAACGGGCCACGGCGGCCTCAGTGACTCCTGCGAACACACCATCGTACCATTCTCCATAGCCATCAAACGGATGTCGGAAATACTCCTCTACAAGGCAAACGAGTGCATCTCAAAGGTCAGTCAGCTCGGAGAGACAGATCGACTCAGCTTTGTGAGAGCTTATTGGAGCAACTGTAGTGTTAACTTTCTTGTATTACCACTCAGGAATGTCCGGATAATACGCTCATTTCGTTTTCACCCATGACATGCTCTTTTCCTATCAGACCATACTACCATGGCTTAGAACAGCTGAAGCATGTTTGCTGCGACACACCTGTGTATCCTGTCTCTAGACAGCTTGATCTGGTGTTACAGCTCCAAAAGGTTCATCTGACGGTCACGATTTAACCCGCGCCGGGCCGGGGGGAGGGGTGTTTGAACACCCCCCTGCGGTTTTTAGCACACCTGCTCATGCATCTTTTCCACACATGTTGTGAAAATTTCAGACCCAGGGCTTTCAATGTCAGGTCAGCAGGTAAGGTCAAGTGACCTCACCTCAGAAAAAGTTTGAATCCTCGTCATAGCTACACCGACACAAAAACGATCGCCTCGAAACTTCCAGCGATTGATAAGAGTAACAGTATGTACAAAATGTATATCTCTGGAGTTTTGATATCGGTGACATAAGGTCAGGTCAGTTTTGCGACCTCTCCGTTATAAGTCAATGGGAGAAAATTGAAATGCGCCTAGTTTGGACGAATGATGTTAAAAACCCTCACAAACATCGGTTTATAGGTAAACATGACACACTGAATCGGAAAAATGCACCTGTGAGTTGTGACCCCTCTGTGTGCCCCTGAGGTTAAGAGGTATTTGTTGAGGTATCGCCCCCCCCCCCCCCCCTGGCCAGGCGCGGAAGTCGCGGAGCACCGGCCCGACGCGGGTTAAGAGGTATGTTGTTTAACGCTCATTTGGCACTCCCCACCTGTCTGACCTATGTCGGGTAAGTTGCAGTCCTGTCTTAAAGTCATGTTGTGTGTCGTTCGTGCGTCCGTAATGCTAACGGTCTGCCTATTTCAGCTGGACCGTGCCAAGACGGCGGTGCAGGCCGAGATCCACGAGCTGGAGCACGGCGTGGACGCCACGTTCGAGCAGATCAGCACCTCGTTCCAGGAGGTGATCGACAGCCTCGAGCGGCGGCGGGCACAGCTGCTCAGTCAGGTGAGTCGAGTGGAGGGTCCAGCAGCTGCTGAGTCAGGTGAGTTCCGTGGAGAGTCCAGCAGCTACTTAGTCAGGTGAGTCGCAGCGGGTGCAGCTGCTCAATTAGGTGAACCGAGTGGACCACTCAGCCACACTGAGCGTAAGCAGAGCGGTGAGCCAAACCAAGTGAGCTGAGACGGGCGCCGGTGTCGAATGGATGGTTTAAGGCGCAATTTGTGATAAAAACTATATCGATTCCTCGATTATTGTTTTCTCTCTAATCAACTGTTATATCCTGCTGCTACCGTAGGACCAAAATGGACTCAAACTTCATATTCTTTACCTTCCATATTTATGTTGTCGGGCAGATTGACTTATAGGACCTGGTTTCGTCATGGAACTCATCAGTTTCATTGGGGCCCAGAGTGGCTTCCGTTTCTGTCACAGCTGCTTGCCTTTTCAGCCCGCGTGTTCAGTCTTCTACTGAGACGTGGTCCTTAGTGACGCTGTTCTTTGTCTTCAGGTGAAGGAGACCCGTGACGAGAAGAAGACTGTGCTGGAGGACCAGTTGCGGCTGATCGACTCGGAGCGCAGCAAGGTGCAGAGCCAGTGCGACGGGCTGCAGTACCAGGTCAGTACCAGTACCTGTCCCACGGGTCAGTACCAGGTCAGTGTTGGGTCAGTGGGCTAAAACACCAGGCGCAGAGCCAGTGCGACGGGCTGCAGTACCAGGTCAGTACCAGTACCTGTCCCACGGGTCAGTACCAGGTCAGTGCTGGGCCAGTGGGCCGCAATATCAGGTCAGAGCCAATGCGACGGGCTGCAGTACCAGGTTAGTACCAGTTACAGGGTTACTTGGCGGCGCTGAGTTTACGGATCAGAGCCAGCTTGCGACGGGCAGCAGTACCAGGTCAGTAGAAGGCTAGTACCGAGCCAGTTAGTCGGTTGACAAGGCTAGTGGTCGTTAAATGTCACATTGCGGACGATGCGTCGTTGTTCGCAGCTATTTTATCGTCCCGTAAGCGACCTATCCTGCTAGGACATTCAGTCCTGACTATTACGTGCATTACATCGCTCGTGGAGCGTCCATTGACCTGTGATTTCTCCACTCCACTGATATATTTTTCTCTTGTCTCAGGTTCAAGTCCGGAACATCACACGTCAGATCAGTGAGCTCAATCAGAAGCTCGACTCTGTGAGTCGCCTGAGCGAGCCCCGAGAGAATGGCTTTGTACGCTACGAGTACCAGCACAACTCGAGTCCCGGTGACCTGGCGGCGGCTCTGGCCGCGTTCGGCCGGGTGCGCACCTCGCGCACGTTCCCGGGCCTGTGTCAGCTGGGAGAGGTGCACGCGGCCGCCCACCTGCGGGCCACGGTCCGTCTCACAGCGCTCGACTACCACGGCGAGCGGCAGACGGCCGGCGGCGACCCGTTCACGGCGCGGCTCACCGATCCGGACGGCCAGGAGTCAGCCGTGCGCATCACGGACCTGCAGGACGGCACGTACCAGCTGACGTTCCGGCCGCGGCGCGCCGGGCCGCACGCGCTCGACGTGCGCCTGTTCGGCCGGCCGGTGGCGCGCGCGCCGCTCCAGTTCGACGTGTCGCAGCACAACGACCCGGTGCGCTGTGTGGGCGCCCGCGGCGACGGCGACGACCAGCTCTGCCAGCCGGTGGGAGTGGCCGTCGCCTCCGACGGCTCCGTGTACGTCACTGACACGGGCAACTCGCGCGTCAAGGTGCTGGACCGGGAGCTGCGCGTGACGCAGCACATCCTCGGCTCGGGTCTGGAGGAGCGCGGTGCCACCGGTATCGCCGTCACCGAGACGGGCTCGCTGGTGCTGGTCAACTGGCGCTCCCGGCAGCTGACCGAGGTAATGCCCGACGGCCGGCTGGTCAGCCAGTTCAGCCACGACGCGCTGCAGGCGCCCATCGACGTGGCCGTGTCCCGGGCCGGAGAACTGCTGGTGGCCGACAACGGGCTGGATCAGGTGCTGGTGTTCAGCAGGGACGGCCAGCTGCTGCGAACTGTCGGCGAGCGCGGCCAGCGGCCCGGCCAGTTCCGGCTGCTGTCGGCCGTGTGCGTGGCGCCCGACGGCTGTCTGGTGGCGGCCGACTCTCGGATCCAGGTGTTCTCTGAGCAGGGCCAGCTGCTGCGGGAGATGATCGCCGAGCCGAGCGGTGAGTGGACGACGACCGCGCCGCGAGAGCAGTTTAGAACCAATCTTCTGGCTGCTGAGCATTATTGGACTTTGTGTGGTGTGCATTTTTACATTTCTAATTTCCAATGTAAAAATCAGTGATAGCGCTGAAAGCATCATCCACCTAGTGACCTAAGTAATCAGTGAAGATAGGTATGGAGCAGCTAATGGGCAAAACAACTATAGGTGATATGCTGATGACTGATGTACGGTAATGGTATTGTTTATAAATGTGCAATATGCTGTGTTGCAGTTCGCGGGTATTACGGCGGCGTGACCTGTGACCTCCTCGGCAACGTACTGGCCACAAGGACCGAGAAGTCTCGGCATTACGTACAGGTAAGCCACACGAGCATGCACAATCACATGAACTCGGCAGCTCGCACCAGCCAGTCTGCTGTGTCAGCGGAGAGCGGAATTACTATAACGGAATGGATTTGCTCAACAAACATCTCATGAAAACTGGCGTGTTTGGAACCCTGACCAAACTGACAAATATGTTCATCGCCCACGCCCCTTGTGTACCGGCTCTTCGTCTGTACGCCCTCTAGTGGCGACCCCCGTCCGTCCGTCTGCTAGTGCCCGCTCCCCTCCCGTCCCCCGGTGGCCTTCCGCCCGTCTCGTCTCTCACTAACATCCCTGGCCTGCCCATCAGGTGTTCTCCCTGGACACGGGTAAGCTGCAGTTCTGGATCGACTCGGACGGCAGCCGGCTGCGGCGGCCGGCCGGTCTCGCCTGCTCCGACGACGGCTCCGTGCTGGTAGTCGACCTCGGCAACAACTGCCTCAAGCAGTACCGCTACCTGTGACTGGGCGAGCCCGCGCGCCGCCGCCGCCGCCGCCGCCGCCGGACCGCTGCCCGCCGCCCATCCTCGGTCTAGTCTCCAGCGTACTTAACTGTGCCTGTTTCCTGTAGAGGCGGCGCCGCGCCGCGCCGCCCCGACTCTGGTGACGACAGCTTTAACGTCGGCCGCTGGCGCGACGGCGTCGCCGGGCGGCCGGCCGCTCTGTACTTACTGGCGGTGCCGGACCGCGCACCGCCCGCCACCAACAGCCATCGAACTGCACGCCACGTTGTGTTTGTATGTTGTGTATACTGTATACTGTTCATTTCATGATCCGGTGGATGTTTGATATAGCCATTCTGTTTTCTGTACGTGCGGCAATGTGAGATTGGACGCAAATAGACTATGCGCATTATGAAGGCGGTCGGATTTCGAGTGCTCTTCTGGGGCGGCGGGGTGGTGAAGGACGGTCTGGGTGCAGCAGAGATAACCCATCGTTTGGGAGAGGATGGTCTCACTCTCGACTGGGCTGGGGCCGTGGGTTTTTGGAACACTGACTCGCGGGCCACTAACTGCTGGGCTTGAGTTATTCGCAGGCGGGCTTATGGCCCACGCGCCCCTGCAGTTACCTCGGTAAATTGATGCAATTGACGATCACAGTTCACATTTTGCACGATTTGTCGTTATTACGCCAGCGGTCGTGACTTCATTCGGGAATCACTGGGCATCTAAACTGGATATATCAGGTGGGCACTCGTTTGGCACAGAGTGACACTGGAAAACCTCTGAGCAGATACTCTTGGGATAATGAAATAAGCAAGGCATCATGCTGGCCGTGACACTTCACGAGATAATATATTGGACCACAGCTACACATACGGTTGGCACGTAACCACATTGATAAATATTGCATTGTGCTTCGACTTTTGTGAGACATACGACATGGAAAACATCATCTACCGAAGAAATAGGATAATTAATCAGAACACATGCTGCTTGCCTGATGCTGATGGACTTTCTCACTGAAAGTAAAACGCTGGGAAGGGAAAAATGTTTTTCAACGGCGCTTAGCGGCGTGAAAATGACCCAGGAATGCACAGGGACTCCACGCATACTATAGCCGATAGCCATGTCTGGATTGGGAGACACGTAACACGGAGATGCGGATGCCGGGTGACCCGTCTCAAATGGCACATGTAAAATGCGCCCGTTTAACTAGACATCTTCACAAGACGCCAATCTAGCGCGTCGTACACCATCACAGATCAGTGGTCCGTGGGTGAACACAGAACGATAATAAACAGACCGAACGAAACGAACAGCGTCCGTCGAAAAACAGTCGTGCCCGCGCATCCACCGAAACCTACGTCTAATGCGACTGACCAACAGTCGATCGCGGTGACGACTGTACGTAAAAATGCTGTGTCATCATGAACTTACGATTAACAATAGTGACAACCCACTAACGCATGGTGTGGCCTGAAATCAACACCAAGCACTGACAGAGGTGCGAGAGGTGCGACACAATATCGCCATCCGATCACGAAGAAGCTCGTAACAATTAGGGGAGAGTGGGGCACATTCGTGCATGGGGCACATTCGTTTTTAGCAGTTTATGGGAAGACGAGTGACTGCACGAGCTAAAGGTAAATTATGAAAATACGTCTATCATTGCCGCCCTTCGTTCACTGTAAAAGACAACACTGTACCTGCCGTCATGCTTGATAAAAACGCAAATTTGTCATATTCGAGCGCTTTCCAAACTTTTCTCATATCATCCATTTTCGTGCTCCTGACTCGGAAGTGTGGCTTAACTTTTCAAAATTGGGGTGAAGAAGCTCACTTTTTTCCCGGAACTGCTTCAAACTTGTTTGTTGAAAAACTGTCATTTTTTCAATCAGAAATTTTGAAATATATTACAAATAACGTCGTGGGGCAGGTTCGTGTACGCACTGCCTAGGGCACATTCCTCCATATTTTTTCCGTTTTTGCGATTTATGACTTTATCTGTAGTAGTGACGCTAGCCTGACTACGTCTGGGCTGCTTGCGACGTCGTGACAAGTAATTCACGTGACCTTGGAGAGGTCACGGAGGCGGGTCGATGGCCGGCAGTTGGCACATTCTTGTTGGCCAGCCCATTCTTTCTACATATGTTGTGCAATGCATTCTTGTCGAAAGGAATCAAGTGAAAGGACCCCCTGGCCAATTTC